>NC_056728.1:658445638-658490638 GCF_019279795.1 Protopterus annectens
CCTGGTGTTCGTTTAGTCAGAGCTGAAAGAGGTACTAGATGAAATAGTAGGTTATGAAGGGTGAGAGCAGGAGCATTGCCATGTGGAGGATAGATAAGAGTGGAGTGATTTTTGATGGTACGAATAGAGGGAGGAAGGGAGTTCCATGAGCGTGCTAGAGAGAAGGACAGGAAGTTTTGTCCAGGAGGGTGGTGGGGTCTATGAATTTCTATGAGGTTTTGATTGTTTGATCTTAGCTGTCTTTGTGTGTGGTGCATTTTAAAGGTAGAAGAGAGTGAGGGGCAGAGGGATGGCTGGAAAATCAGTTTGTGAGCATATGTGAGTTGGGTATATGAGAGGTAGTTGGGTAGTTCTAACCATTTTAGTTGGTGGAGTGGTTCACAGTGGTGTGTAGATGATTTGTTAGAAGTGGCAAATTTGGCAATTTTATTGTAACAAGAGGATAGTTTGGTTTTGAGGGAAGATTGGAGGCAAGTAAGAAGGGGTGTTCCATAGAGAAGGGAGGGCAAGAGAAATGTAGTTGAAAGTGTAATCTTGGTAGCAAGATATAGTTAGCAGTATATTGTGATCATCTTCAAAATGTTTATTTAATGCTCTGCAATCATACCTCATTCATTCAAGAAATTTAATCTATACTCATAACATATTTTATGGCAAGTTTTTTGTTCTGAATATTGCCGATCTGTGGCTGCATTTTATATAGATTTAAAGCTCGCCATTTAAGGTTTGATAACTTTTATTTTGTATCTTATTCTAGAATTACATTTGCTTGCTTTAAGTTTTCTGAGTACTTTTCCATTATCGGGGCAACACTTTCTATGCAGTTGCAGATCTCCAAATCCAGTGCCAAACCATGTATTTTTGATGTTAATCTTAACGGGTGTGTTACAGCTTCTTTTTTTAAATATTATCCATGTAATTATTTTACACACACCTATTAAGATTAACATCAAAAAGACATGCTTTGACAATGGATTTGGAGCTCAGCAACTGCATTTAAAGTGTTTGGCCGGTAACAGTGTAGTAAAAAAAAAAATTTCTCCATAATATGCATACTATAAAATGTATTTCTCCATAATAGGCATAATATGCATACTATTAAACATATTCTTCATAATGTCCTAATCCAAATGTGTGATTACACTTATTTGGCATCTTGCAGCTGTTCGGCAGTAATCATTTTTTTTTAAAGCCTCAGGTACTGATTTAGCTAGGCTTCACTGAAAAAGGAAATAACCGTTGCTAGGATGTACAAATATATTGTTATCTTACAACGGTAAGCATATTATGACTATTGGAAAAAAAGACATGTTTTCCAAATTTGATGTATTTGTTTATTTTTTACTTTCTCTCTCTGTAACTTATCAAGGCAATACTTCCAATGCAATCATTCAGCCGTAATCTACTACCTTAACTCATGTATTAACTAGATGTCTGTAAAAATTAAAAATAACTTCCATTTCTTAAAATGTATTATTAAAACAAATACATTTTACAGATATGTGGTTAACAGACATGTTAAGGAACTGGATTACAGCTGAATAATCGTATTGAAAGTGTTGCCCTGATAACAAAAAAGTACAGTTTTCTGTTCTGTTGGAGTTTTAAGAATTCTTGGCTAGGGTCAGTTAAAAAAAAGTTACCCAAATAATTCCTTTGCAAACTGTGAAAAGCTTCAGTTAATTAGTGAGAGGAGCTGAAAACAACATTGGACTTATATTTAGAGATATCTGTATTTAGTTGAAGTGCCTGTGTGCCTCCTGTTTGCTCTGAATACTGCTGATCTGTGGCTGCATTTTATTTTGATTTGAAGCTCTTCATTTAAGGTTTGGTCGTTTTTATTTTGTATCTTATTCTAGAATTACATTTGCTTCATTTTGAGTATTCTGTTCTGTTGGAGTTTTACGAGTTCTTGGCTAAGGTCAGTTAAAAAAGTTACCAAAGAATTCCTTTGCAAACTGTGAATAGCTTCAGTTAATTAGTGGGAGGAGCTGATAAACACATTGCTCTTATATTTAGAAATATCTGTATTTAGCTGAACTGTTTGTGTGCCTCCTATTTGCTCTGAATACTGCTGATCTGTGACTGCATTTTCTTTTGATTTGAAACTCTTCATTTAAGGTTTGATCACTTTTATTTTGTATTTTATTCTAGAATTACGTTTGCTTTGTTTTAAGTTTTCTGTTCTGTTGGAGTTTTAAGAGTTCTTGGCTAGGGTCAGTTCAAAAAAGTTACCAAATAATTCCTTTGTAAACCGTGAATCGCTTCAGTAATTAGTGGGAAGGGCTAAGAAACAGCGTTGCTCTTATATTTAGCAATATCTGTATTTAGCTGAAGTATCTGTGTGCCTCTAGTTTGCCCTGAATATTGCTGACATGTGCCTGCATTTTATTTTGATTTGAAGCTCTTCATTTAAGGTTTGATCACTTTTATTTTGTATCTTAATCTGGAATTCCATTTACTTTAAGTTTTCTGTTCTGTAGGAGTTTTAAGAGCTCTTTGCTAGAGTCAGTTAAAAAGTTACCAAAGAATTCCTTTGCAAACTGTTAATAGTTTCAGTTAATCAGTGGAAGGTGTTGAGAAACAGCATTGGTCTTATATTTAGAAATATCTGAATTTAGGTGAGGTGTTTATGTGCCTCGTATTTGCTCTGAATATTGTTGATCTGTGACTGCATTTTTGGTGGCTTTTGAGTTGTCCACCCCTACTGTAAATCTCATTTTGGACACTCCTCCCAGTCCCATCACATCAGCTCATTCTACTGGGAAGAGAAAGAGAGGATTTGGGAAGGCCCACCCCCTTAGTTTCTCAACCTTGAATTATTGTGTTTTGTCCCTTCCCACTTAACTCAAAGAAAGAAAGAAAGAAAAAAAATTGCACTTTATTCATCTGACTTTACTGTATTTTCTTTTCTTCATACTTTATTACTTTATTTTGCTTTTCCTGTTTGCTCTTAAATGTATTCAGTTGCATTTATTGTGCTGCATTTATTACTGCTTGTTAGTAGCCTGATTAAATTGTAACTGTTAGTCTAAGCTTTTGGCTTAAGCATTTGGGCTTCAAACCAGTTGTTTTACATTAGGAAGACTTGTGGTCTACACTTTTGTGGCAGAAGAGGTTGCTTACATCCTTCTAATTTGGGAATTGCTGGTTGAAGGCTTAGTGTGTCTGTTATTCTAAAAGTGTCTTAGTTCTAGTTTAAGCACTTGGGCTTCAGGCCAGTCATTTTACATTACCAAGGTTTGTGATCTATACTCATGTGGTGGGAGAGGGTAGATTCTCCTCTTCTGAGCTGGGAATTGTTGGTTGAAGGCTTATTGTGCCTGCTTATTTGAACTGTTTCTTTCTGAAATTGGTGTACCTTGTCTGCTGTAGCACAGACTAGATTTAGACTTGCTGAATCTAGCTCTGTTTGTATAACTTCAGCATTAATCCATGCCATCTTCTTTGGAGAGGATTCCTTTGTACCCTAGTGGCAGGAGTGTGCAGTACACAAGCAGTCATGAGGGACTTGGGCACCCAGGTTGATAGCAACCTGACTTTTGACCACCATGTTGCCTCCATTGTACAGAAGGCTTTCTACATGTCCCGCCTCATAAGTAAGGGTATTTCATCCAGGAATAAGGAGGTCATAACATTCCTGTACTCCTCCCTTATCAGACCCATTATCGAGTACAATGCCCCCTTCCATATGTACCTTGCCAAGCACATGCAGCAGCTGGAAAGACCACAGAGGTTCCTGACAAGGAAAATCCAGGGTCTCAAACACTTGTCCTTATAAAGATAGACTAAAGGCCAAGCGATATTGTACTTGAAGGCCTCACCTAGCATTTCGCACAGAAGTGGGCGTGTCACGAATGATTGATGACCAGGTCTGCATATGTAATGAGCCATGATTGACATGGCATTCAAACAATGCAAATGAATGGACTTTATTTTTGCTAAAAATAAAAGCACAGTCTTGAAGAATTTTAGTTGGTTGGTAAGCAATTCAAATACAAAAATAATAGCTTTAGTCGACTAATAAAGGGAACTTAGAAAAAAAAGGACACTTGCCATTTTCATATCCCCATCCCTGACAAGGACACACCAAGGGACTGCCCAGCCTAAAGGAAAACTGGTGGTAACCCTAGGTCAGGACAAGAATAAGAAGTGAGCTTATATACTTTATTTTGAACAAAAACATGTATCTCCTGATTAAATCATTAGCTTAAAAAGTGAACATTTAATTTAAAAGAAAATATACTTTGCAGACAGCCAGATGCAGGAAAAAAATGAAGTTTCTGAAATATGTCTTTTATTTAATAAATATGCATTTCTTTGTTTATATTAAAATAAGAAACAAACAATTGTTCTCGAAGACAACACAAGACATGTACTAAAAGCCAGACAGTGTATTAGGATTCTTCGAGGGAATACATATTCATTAGTGCCCGATTATGAAACAGCAAGGGGGCGGGTTTTGAGCGGGGCTTGCCACTGTGCATCTGGTGAGGCCCTCAAGTACAATATTGCCAAAAGCCTTGTCCCTCTACTCAGTCTCATACAGGCTGCTCAGAGGTGACCTGTGATGGCATACAAGACCATCTCAGACCCAGTCTTGATCTAGTGTCTGTATATCCATAAGTAAAAATCCACTCGAGGCAACCCACATGCAAGGCCTAAACCTGGTTTGTGACATTAATAGAACTGGCTGGCAGGACAGATTTGTGTCCCAGAGACTCCCCATCTGTGGAATAGACTTCCTCTCCATGTTAAGCAGAGTACCTCTCTAGCCCTCTTTAAGAGGAACCTGGATGACTGGATGGGAAACAGAAAATACACCCCTGGGATCCCAACTGTGTCCCTGCTGGACAGAAGATACAGGTGCTGACTTTGTGAGAACATGGGCAAAATTCTTGGCGAGGTTTATAACGACCTCCTGGTTAATAGCCTAGTATCATCCTATAAACCTATGAACCTAAGCAACACATTTAAAGTAAAGATTAACCACAATAGAAACAGTTACCTCCACCTAAACAAAATCCATAGAACATGCATCCAGCCACAGTTAAAAATGAGTGCACTACATACTGTAACTGCAAAGTCAAACTAAAAATAAAACCATTACAGTCTACTCAGCAAATGGTAAAAAACTACACACTAAACATACATTCAAAGATAACTCTCATAGAAATAGTGATGCAGTCCATGCAGTTAGCCTGAAACTTAAAATATAATAAAACACATTAGAACTACCCCAGAAAACAATGGGACAGTTCATTCATACAAATGTATAGAAACTACATAATGACTTATTCAGAAATAAATATAACATTCCACTTTATGAATGCAGTGGAAAACTCAGTGATGAGGCTGGCAGCATAGGCACACAGCAGGAAATGTGTTTCCTAATCTTACTGTACAAACTATTTAATGTGTATTACTCCAGAATCTCATATACACGTATATGTGTGTGTTTGTAATGCACACACACACACACACACACACAGACACACACACACACACACACACGCACACACACACACACACACACACACACACACACACACACACACACACACACACACACACACACACACACACACACATTAATATAACCATTACAAGTTTATAATATAAACCAAAAACACTGAAAGCCTTTATGTGGTGAACTACTACAAATATCAGCACCACACATGGTCTACTTTAGGAAAATATTTCCTTATTTGATTTATGTGCATGTTTGAAGCTATTAAACATGTCACGCTAGTGAGGGGCAACACTGACCCTTTAAGCAACTGGCTAGTATGCCTTCAGTTAGATAGTGATTAGATAGCTATAGCTGATTCTACAAGTAAAATATGAGTAAGAAAATAGGCTTCAGGGAGCTGGAATTTACTGGAGGAAACTAGAAAATGACCCAACGTTCTAGGCGCAAATACATACATAGGGAAAAGAGTGCAACTACAGTAGTTCATTACAATAAATATAGTTCAAAGTTGAATGGTAGGTACTCTTACACAAAGGGTTGAAAATGATTACATTTCTAAATATCCATGAAAATTTAGCATTTGGTCAATAAGTAAAGGATTTAATTTCCAGTTTTGGTTCTCTCCAGGGTATAAACAACCACAAAGCATTCTATAGCTATGTCAAGAATCTCAATGGCAACACCCAGATCTGGTCTGAGTTACAGCACAATGGCACATAAATTACAGAACCAACTGATATTGTCAACATCCTGGCAGATAGGTTCAGTGCTAACTTTACCCCCCTCTCACCCCCAAAAGGGCCCATATCTATACAGGAAGAATGCAGAGTCCCTGTAATCACAATTACGCAGGTAAAATCTGCACTCTCTAAAGCCAAAAACACAGCATCCATGGAACTGGACAACATCCAAACCTGCGTTTTACATGAACTTCAGAATGAACTGGCTCCCCACCTAAGCACCATGTTCAATCATAGCCTCACATTAGGCTTTTTGTCCACTGAATGGCACACAGCAACAGTTATCCCACTCCACAAAGGGGGAGCCATGACTGATCCCGGGAACTATCTTTCTATTAGCCTGATGAGCCTGGTCTGCAAGGCCATGGAATGTATCATCATGAAACTCATAAACAAAGACATTGATAACCTCCAAACTCTGGACCCCACCCAATTCAGGTTTGTGAAAGGCAGATCATGCCTCCTGAATCTGATCGACTACTTTGAGGCAGTCACCAAAGCCATAGATGAGGGGAATGTGGTTCACATAGCCTATCATGACTTCGCCAAGGCTTTCAACACCATCCCCCATTCTGGAATTATAGCTAAACTCACTAAACTAGGTATAAATCCCTACATCACAAGATGGGTTGCCAACTGGCTCACCGACAGAACCCTCACTGTAAAAGTTGCAGACTCCAAATCTGACTTCAAACCAGTGACAGGTGGAGTACCGCAGGGTTCAGTCCTGAGAACTCTCCTGTTTGGTATCTACTTCCCTGAAGTACAGGCTAACACAGAAGGCCTTTGGCTAATGAAGTTTGCAGATGACTGCAAACTAGGAGCCATAGTCATGTCCACAAATGATGTGGACATCCTACAAAAGGGCCTCACTGAGACAGATGCCTGGTGTTAGAGCCATGGCCTCAAGCTCAATGCCAAAATGTACATTGTCATCCCCTTTGGTAAAAACTCTGTACCCATGAACTACCACATAGGCAGCAGTCTACTTAATGCAGAATGTGTGATAAGAGACCTTGGGACTCAGGTGGACAGTAGTCTCTCCTTTGATAATTACATTGCCACAGTAGTCAGGAAACCCTTCTACATGGCACACTTCATCACAAAAGGGTTCTCATCCAGGAAAAAAACAGGTCACTGTTCCCCTCTACTCTACACTCATTAGACCCATTATAGAGTACAGCGCCCATTTTGGAATGTACCTCATGAGACATCTGCAGCAGCTGGAAAGGCCACAGAAGTACCTCACAAAGAGGATTTCTGGCCTCAAACAGATGCCCTACACTAACCGGCTCAAAAAACTCCAGCTTTACTCCATACCATATCGCCTACTCCGAGGTGATCTCTACCTAACATATAAAGCTATGACAAACCCAAAGCTGTTGGACATGCTACACCTAAAAAAATCCCAATCCCTCTGAGCTACATGCTCTAGGGAACTAAACTTTGTCACCACAATAAACAAGACATGCTGGAGGGATAGATTCCTGTCCCAGAGACTTCCCATACTCTGGAACAAGCTTACCCATCTATGTCAAGCAATGTTCCTCATTAGCACTCCAAGAAAAATCTTGATGAGTGGATGGGAAATAGGAAATACTTCCCGGAGATGACTTCTGTGGCTCTGCTCAACAGGGGCACAGGAAAATAACTTTCTTGGGTGGCGTAAGCCAGGGAACCTTGTTGGCTAGGCTTACTTAGGCCCTTGGGCTGATAGCCTAGTACCTACCTATGAATCTATGAACCTATACATAAACTGAGAAATGTTTAAGAAAGACAACATAGTTGAATTTTTGCAGAAGTAACGTCTGACAGTATGGATATTATAGGGACATAAAAGATTGCTCAGAAGTGTTGTGAGACCCTACACAGACAGGCCCCCATAACTGAAAACTCCATTTCTCTATAATGCCCAGCCAGTAGGACCCTATTAAGTTTAGTAAACAGTTGCAATGATTTTTTTGGCTTCCTATAGCTGACAATCAGCTACTACTAACTCTTATACTAATTCACTGGTTCCACTGAACCCCAATTAGCCTTTCTTGGGCTCTATCCAACCCATGTCTAGGGCTATAGAGAACTAGTCTTGTGGAACATCATCTTATTGCTCCCAGAGAATACTTTTCCATTATGACCTAGCCCACCCTCAGAACAGCCGTATGAGCTTCAATATCACTGCCCTCAGGAGGTGCATGCAAGCTCCTGCACATGTGAATCCTCCTGACCAAGTATCATGTGGCTTGCCAGGGTTTCATGCTGCAGGTGCAGTGAGCGAAGCTGCCTCCAACCAACCAAGGTGGGCAAGCTGGTGTCAGTTGCTCACTCCCATCTTCCCTGTGGAGACCTTTAAGCACCCATGATGCTAGCTGAATGCACCCCATTTTGGATCTAATCGGAGTTTTGTCTCTTTGTCTCACAGGTATGGCTCAATGTTATTATTTTATGGTTCAATAATTTTAAACATTTTTTCTTTGTTGCTTCATGTTTTCAGGAAAAAAATAGTACTTTTCTTTGATTAATTACAGTAGGGTACTTGATACACTGAACTTTAGAAATGTCTAGATAATCATTAAGGAATATGTGTATCTTAATAAAATGAGTGTGAGTGTTTGTGTGTATATGTTCATGTGTGTGAGTGTGTCTTTGTGTATATATGTGTGTGTGTGTGTGTGTGTGTGTGTGTGTGTGTGTGTGTGTGTGTGTGTGTGTGTGCGTGTGCACCTCTATGTACATTTGCATTAGTAAGTGTGTCTGCATTCATGTTTTTGTATGCTGTGTGTGTGTTATCTATGTTTTTAAAAGAATTTCAGAAAGCAACATTTTGTACTGTATTATTTATCTGCCTGGAGCTGTAACAATATGTTTTGCATTTCAACAGCTAGAAAACATAGGAAGGGTAGGTCCAACTGAAAAGGTGGCATTTTGCATATTTTGCACTGCAGTTTCAATTAAAAACTAAGAAGATTTTTACATATTGCCTGGTAATGTTGAAACTGTTGACTAATTGCTGTGCATGTGTATGCATGAACATATGAAATTTTTCTTATTTTTTACTTTGAATTGCCACATCAAAATAGCTGCCAACCACATTTCCCAGCTGCTTTGACACATGTCAACCTAGCTATCAAATTGCAGCATTTAAAAATTGCTACTACTGCAACTATATTAACTGTCAAACCAAAGTATGTGACAGCTACTTTGACAGCTGTCAGATTAGGTATCAAAATGTAGCAGTCTGATGGGTCAGTAATACTACTATGGAGCCTGTGTGATACTTATGGCAAAATTATCTTTGAAAAGTTGGCATTTTGTGTTCTTCTATTTTATTGTACTTTATGTATAACTAATAGTCCCAGGTTTCTATCATGCTTCAAAATGTGTGATAGCCATGTTTTAAGACAATGTTAGCATTACAAACTAATGTTACTATAGTATATCTTTCAACAGAGTACCTTTTCCATCAGCAAAAGAAATTTGCTTTGTATCATCTTGGCATTTTTGTTATTAGGCTGTTTATGTGTAGAAAAAATAACCACACAGTGATGTTAATCCTCTACCTCAGCATTTCAATGGATCAAAAACGATTGATACATTGCTGTATTGTTGCATTTTTCATTGCAGTTCCTGGTAAAGCCCTACACCACCGCAACTTTTTTTCTGAACATTGCCATGTATTCATGGATGATTCACTACATAATAATAGTAGGTAAGGCATCTCAGAGGTTACACCCTCCAAGAGAACTTACTTATATTTTCTTTGATGCCTACGCACATTTGGAATTAATTATACCAGTTTTGTGTCAAGTTAATGCTGCATGTTAGCAACTTTCTAAGTGTTATAAATGGTATTGTAACAGAATGCCCCTGACTAATATATACCAGATAGGATTCTGAAAGAATTGGAGTAGTACGACATGGCTGATGCAAAACCTATCGCAACTGCATTTCATAATCTGAGTTCAAGAAATCTCTACTTGCAAAATGCAATTAAGTTTCACTGCTAAATGTAGGGAGAACTGTCTATGTGCTCTGTTTGACAGAAATGGACATTTCCAGGCCTACCTAAACTCTATTTACTAATTCGAGTCCAAGCACTTGTCTACCTGCAATATTTTGAAGAGTTTAACAACAGATGTTGGGATAAAGAACCATTTGTATGTCCTGTGAAAGGTAATACACATGGGATAACTGCGACTTTGAATGCAAGGTCATTTGTATTACTTTATCTGGTGTTAGATAATTTCTGTAAAACTAACCCCCCCCCCCCCTTGCAACATTACCTTCAATTTTTGTAGATTAGTCTATGTATATTTTTGGGCCAGATTCAACAAAGCTTACACTATGTGTACACTAAGTGTACATGATATGTGTTCAAGAATGTTTTTATCACATTTGTTATGCTTTCTAGTCACTCAGAAAGATTACACTAAGTGTACATGTAGTCTACACTTTTTGGTAACCTTTATGAATCCCTGTCAAAATTTGAAGATGCAAGAATATCAGTAAAAAAACTAAAATTAGGAGGAAGAAGTTGTGAGTTATGTCTGTGTCGTCTTTTCACTCAGAAGAGTGTACACTTAGTGTAGGCATTATTGAATCCCAGGAATAGACTTATTTTACAAGTCAACATAAACTATTTTCTTTATCACTGGGATTCTCTAAAGGTGTTAATAAATGCTAAATTGACATTATTGTCCACTATAAAGTAAAAGAACTATACCCAAAGAACTTTATCATTTATAAGACTGCCTACATTCACCATTCACTATGCAACAAGCTGAAAGGAACTTCCTTAAATAATTTTTTCCAGTTTATAGAAAAAGAATGCAAGTACTTTCTGACATCAGGACTACCACAGAGCTTGAAAGAGAGATTAAGATCATTATAATATTCTGTGACCCCCTTAAAGACCTATAGAAAATTCTCAAAAAGTCATAACTGACCTTTCTGAACAGCAAATTAAACAGTGAAAACTGGTTGACAAACACAAATTTTAGACATATACATAAATATATGTTACACTTTCAGTAATATTATACCACCAAGTGACCTAATTCTTATAAGAGCATACATTTCCATCTGGAAATAAGGCAAAGCAAAAAAATAATTAGCCATGGACCAAGGCAGATCTAATTCATATTGCAGGCTAATCTAAATGTAATAAGGCATCAGTAACAGATAGTATCAGTTTCTCAGGGTATCTTTATAACATATTACAAAAACACTTTATAAACTTGATAATGTAAACATGCAATACTATATTACTGGATAACAACTCTACTTAATGATGGAATCACTGATGATAACTGTCTGCATAAAACTATATAGAGATCCTAACTTTTGCTCCTTATCCACAAGCCATCATCCTCTGCACAGACTACATTTTTTTTCTATTTCTTAATACTAAAATATTGAAGCAGTTGTTAACTACATTGATTTACCTGGGTCAAAACAGCATGCCTATTAAACTCCAAACTCAGCAAAACATTAATAATAAGTATAATTAATATATTTATCATGTATCGGTTATTTAACATTACAACAAGACCGAATCACCTAGAGCCATATTTTACACCATCGAGTGGCTAGCCCTGCCACAGTGCATAGTCTGCAGTTCATGTTCTATCTTGTGGATACTGCACACCACAGTAGATGCCCAAAGCCAATGATCTACACAAATTGTCCCCCTATAGGGCATTATGTAGAGTCTGTGCTGCTGCCCATAGTTTCATTCATTGGTGAGTTTGAGATGGAAACACTCAGAATGTTTTTGGAAGGTGGGAGAAACCCACAGAGAAACAGGAAAAACATGCAAACTCCAAACAGGAGTTGGCCAGAGGTCAGGATCAAACATTCTGCTTTGTGCATGGGAGGTGAAGACATTAACTATTATGCCAAATGGTTATTTAACACCATATCTCAGATTGCAATACCAGTCCAAAGACTCATCAAACACGATCATCCATTGTCTTATTTCTTATACACACTAGAGATAGAACCATTAACAGATATGAACTGCATAAAATAAATGTATAAAAATATCTCAGGACCAGGCAAAGTGCAAAATAAAGTGTCATCATTTGCTAATGGTACAATAATATATAATAGAGATCCAGGATGTCTGGTAGAAATATTATGGGTTACAGTTATGAAATTTAATAAAGTATCATGAGTAACATATGGCCTTTCCAGACCACTGCAGTACATGTACACACATTTTTTATATATATATATATATATATATATATATATATATATATATATATATATATATATATATATATATATATATATATATAGATGTAGGTCTACTTCTGAATTTTGAAGTTTCAAAACTTTGAATTTCTTATGGTCAAGACCTCAAGACTGAAGTTTTAAAACTTCAAAATGTAAAAAAAAAAAAAAAAAAATCCCCCTGCATCACCTACCCCCCTACACCCCTGCTAATTAAATATACCAACTCCGAGATCAAACTACAGTGAGGAACACATTAAATAAATAATTCTGTGCTGTACAGTGATCTTCATTTAAAAGGTTTAAAGTTTCAAAACTTTGATCTTATGGTCTTTACCATATGAAATTTAATGTTTTGAAACTTCGAAATTTAGAAGTAGACAAAAACACATATAGATAGATAGATAGATAGATAGATAGATAGATAGATAGATAGATTCACTATAGAACATCGAAAACCTATAACACTGAAATTCAAAACATTGAGACCAAAATCTTGAACATTCAAACCAGTGAAAACTCAAAACATTGAACCCATAACATTGAAAAAACAGGAAACCAACATTTAATATATGCCAACACAACTACATACAGAAACATATAAAAAACAAACCATATTACACTTCTTCAAATATAAGGAGGGGCAAGTCCCCCTGCACCCCCTAACACCTGTTACTTAAATCTATCAACTCCGAGATTGCACAACACAGAACAAAATGGCAAACATGCCATTCCATGCTTCATGACTGCCTGTTTAAATTGCAAAAAAATATCCTAAGCCTTCTCTTAGAAGCACTACATCACTGTTAAAACATTTATTTATTTTATTGATTTGCAGTTTGATTACCGGGGAAGTCCACTGGGCTAAATTGACCCATTTTCAGTTGAGGCGTGGGGAGAAAAGCTCCAAGATGCATTATACAATTTAGATACAACTCATAGTTAATATTAAAGATAACATTACGCCTCTGATTGACCTGGATATCTCTGTGATACTTACAGGAGTTTCATAGGTAACCTCAGTCATATTCCCTTCTTACTTGCTATACTACAACATAACACATCTTAGTGTAGTGCAGTCTCGGAGTTGATATATTTAAGTAGCGGGAGGGGACACAGTGGGGCTTGCCCCCCTGGTTATATATGAAGAAGCGTAATATGGTCTGTTTTTTATCTGTTTCTGTATGTAGTTGTGCTGGAATATAGTACATGGTTTCCTATGTTTTTTCACTGTTATGGGATTCAATGTTTTGAGTTTTCAGAGTTTTGAATTTTCAAGATTTTGGTCTTAATGTTTTGAATTTCAATGTTATGGGCTTTTTTGTCCTAAAGTGAATTTCAGTGTTATGGGCTTTTGATGTTCTAAAGTGGAAAAAAAAATATATATATATATGTGTGTATATATATATATATATATATATATATATATATATATGTGTGTATATATATATATATATATATATATATATATATATATATAGGATCAGTATTACCAGCCATAGTTATCCAGGTGTATGTAGCATTTCATTTCTTGTCATGTTGCTAATGCTATATCAGTCCTCCCAAATGATATTAGTGATGATTACCACTTTATATTTGTTTCCACATTCAAGCCCTCACCACTTATTGTCTCTTATCTGTGCAATTTCCCAAGCACTAAAGAAACTACTTAATCAACAAAGCTTTACAGAACATATGTCCACTATACCATAAGCTTAACTCCATGGTGGGCTACACTTCTTAAAAGAAATACTACTAACAAATATAACCCAATCTACCCCTTTCATAAATGTTGCTACAGCTGTAACATAACCCTAAAATAAAACAAGACATCCATGTCAATCAGAGGCATTTATAGAAAATGTTTCAAGCATCTACATCAACAATTTGTTTGTAGACTTAAAATTCAAGCAAAAAAAAAAAAATCACTAAAAATTAGCACAATCCCTTAAACCTGTAAAGAAAATTATAATATCCCATAACTCCAAATCACGTCTATCAAAATGTTAAACATCTCCTTGGATCCTAAAATGGCAACACTTTATACCTCTCCCTCATATAAGCTAAGTACAGATGACACAAAACATTGCCCTTTTTCTGTTATCAGTGTTCACCTACTACTCCTTCATTCTTCACCCGACCCTGACATTTTAATCCCTTATCTCGTTGTTCGGAAACTATTAAGCAATGCATTTCACTTCTGCAGTAATAATGCAAAGTCACCACATAAACTCTTCATAAATTTACCTTTAACAGTACACAAAGGTAACAACACAGTTTATACTAAACTTTCAAAAAATCTGCTTTATACACGTTAATACCTAGCCTTCTTTGTTTAGAATCCTACAACTCAAACTGGACATAGCTACATCCTGAATAATTGACCTTTCAGAACAGCAGATTAAACAGATCCAGAACTCTTCTATCTATATACAAACTCTATCCACTAAGAACAAAAGCTTACAAAAATAATTTACAGGCAAGTGCTAACTTGTATTCAGTACAATAGAAGATCCTTACTAATGATCAATATGAGTTTCATCAAACGTACAAATCATGTATTACCTTCTGTATCGGCACAGACTATATCTACAAGTATATGGTAAAGGGCAAACTTATGATTGCAGTATCCATTACCTAATGTAGAGCTGTAAGCTTGTAGACCATAATCTATTTAACTAGTTACCAATTTTGAAAATGTTGGTTTTTACAAATACTTCACTGGTGTAATTCAAAAACTAGTGCACAAATGGGCCCATTAAAGTGTACTACCAAAATACTTTCTGCACTACCTCCAACCTCCCTTATGGAGACCAATTTAAGATCTCTTTGTTTTCCATATTTACAGCTAGTTACCCACTGAATTACCTCAGCATAAGATCATTTTTATATACTGATGACCTCATATCATCTAAGTCAGGCTATAACTGCAAAGACCTAGGAATTATAGCATCATTTGCTACAGCTATGCTGCCAGTTCTACATCATCAAATTACTTCTCTACACCAATAAAATATATATTATACTTCTAAGTACTTCTTAGTGACTTTGTAGTATCACACCATAGAGCTATAAGACCCGCTGGTATAACAGACTTATATGACCTCCTAACATAACGGAATTCTGTCATTTCAAATATACAGGTGCTTAGGGATTCACCTCTGTCATCATCACATGTTTACTCATTGAGCAGGAAACTGCCATTTTTGAAGTTCTTACTAGCTTAAAGTACATCAGGTCAACTTACTCTTGACCCCCAATTACCTATATTTGAAAACATTCTCTACCCAGTCTTGCATATGTATTATCGCGCAAAAACTTAGTAATGCATGTACAAGTAAACTTCTCCAAAAAGAATAGAGTAAATTGTGATCTTCATTTACCACTCTGCCTAATGCACACACCACTGTTTGAAACCAGCTATCTGTTTCAAGCAACGTTCCCATAACCAAATGGGTTACCTATTTATTTGTAGGCACTCTCCACAGCATCTTTAGTATTATTTGTCCTTACTTAGCTTGTAAACCTAATACAAATGAAATTCACTACTGTCTACAAAACCACCATCTAGCCCACCAAACATCTTAGAACAATGATGTTTTACAAGTATCAACACAAAGTGAACAATTTCAAACTAGCAGTGAGAGGCTGGAACTCAACACATGTAAATAATCGTAACGAACCCACTACTGTCTCTTTTAAAATGTCACTATTTTCCTGTTTTAAAAATGTGTAATAAACGTTAGTGCTTTAATTATATACTTACCTATGATTTTTCCTCCTTGCTTGCTTTACCCTCCCTGTATCTCCAAGAATGAAGTAACCAATCTATTTACCAAGTCTGCATTAAAAATGTATTCACTTTTTGTTGTATATAAGACCAGTGTGTATTTGAAAATTTCAAACTGATAAGTTCCTACCTGAACTCCATTCTGTGTAGCTCAGAAGTGTCATGCTACCCTAATACTCCTACCAGGTTAATAAATAAAATAAATTGATCTAAGTTATATGAAATCAAGGAATACTAAAGGAATCCACATTTATTCCAAATGGAATATTGTCATAAATAATTACCAAACATGTATAAAACATTTTCATGACCTGCTTTAAATACATCTTTTTACCATCTGAACAATGACAAAAGTATAACAAAAAATTAATCTACTCCAGAAAATATTGTATGGCATACCAATAGCATCAAATGAGCTACCACTTAAATTATTTGAATCTTGGAATGTGATATTCTGCTAAAATCTTCTTGTCATGGCCTACCTGAGGGTACAAAAAGTTTGGGCTTTTCCATTTCAGCCTTATGTTTAACAACAGCTATTCTAAAAACTATTCTATACCGGAAACTCCAACATATAGAGTTATATGAAAAATATCATCATGCCATTAAGTCAAAAAGCTTATAATTCCCTAGACCTATTACTAGCAGTAACACTACAATGCTTTGATCACTAGTGGAATGTAACATTTAGTTATAGAGCCATAGCAAATCTGCTTTTTCTATTTGGACATGAGCACAACAGTAACCAGATAAAATAAACCATGCTGGTTCTCAAATAGTAAATATTTCCTCTCTTCCTGATAAGGCATATGCATAGAGTCTTACCAGCTGCACATCTACCCATTAACATCATGAGAACTAAAGCTATAACTTAATTGACTGACATTATAAAAGATGACTCTCTGTTTTTTCACTACTCAGTTTCCTCTTTAATAGACTTTTTTCCCTACAATTTTGATTTCCATTTATCTGTGAAGTTGCCCAGTCAAGCATAGTACTGCTATATTCACATCAGCAGTGCTTGATAAAGTGAAATTACCAGATTTCAGTTCCCATACTGTTCTTTCTACAATTTCACCTTGGTATTCAAATTGCTTTGAATACAGGTGTTTACTGTCTTCTTGTTTCATTCATTCTTTCTTTAATTTCTGGTTTATAATATTCCAACTACTTAATATACCTTTGAGTTATGGCTGTAATATATGGATGTTCATCAAGACACTCAATAAGCAACACAGACAGAATGAATGTACTCCTCGCATCCATGAGTTATTTTTTTCTTTATGTGTGTGTCTGCATCTGTTAAGAAGAATACCATATGATCCCAGGCATTCAATAATAATGGTGCATTTGTTGTACTAAATCTGCATATTTTGTTCATGTTTGCATGGCGAGCATCATATACAAGTCACTAAGCAACCATACACATTAAGCAATACCCATTCATGGCCAGAACACCTGCTAGTAGCCATTTTGAGGTGCAGATGGGCTCAAGTATACAGTATAAACAACAGATTGTAAATAAGCTCAACCCGAGTAAGTGAACACAAACAGATGGCACAATATAAGGCAAGGGCAACTTGAAGTACATAATTTAGAGAAGGGGAGCTGAATGAGGAAGGTGCAATTATATAGTAGTATACTGGTATACACACACCACTAATTAAAATTATTGATAATTATAGAAGTAATCCCGTCCACTTAGAGACTTATCTACATAACAAAAAGGGAATGCTAACAAAAGATTGTGAGAGAGATGCAGCACAGCTGTAATGTTACAAAAGTAGTAAATGTGATACTTGTAAAATGATGTTAAAGTTGAGATGTGAGATAACAGATAAATTAAGGGATATTGCATATACTGCAGGTAGTGCAAATTAGTTGTGTATCTACAACGTTATATGTAGTAACAAACATTATGCTGTTGTCCACAACACCCACCTATCTTTTAAAAAAAACTCTCAAGCTGCTGCTATATGGGCATCAGGAAGGAAATTTTATTGTCAATTATTAGCATTTTTAACCATACATGTACAGATCTGCAATCGTCGGACTCCACACATATCTGCTGACCTCATGATACCCAAATATAGTGAACGTTTTGAAACATGAGGAGAATAAATCGAAGATGACTTCCCTGCTTAACCTAGCAGAAGCATATTGGCATCAAGCAGGAATGGAAATCGATCAGGCATCAACTGAATGTGCCAAAAAAGAAAAGACAGAATATAAGGGTGAAGGGTCAGGTGAGATGGCAAGAAATATGGAAAATGCATAAATATAATTGCAAGTATAGAAAACTTCTGGAAGATTCTCATGTTGATCAGGAACAAATGCAGGAATGGTTAAAGAGAGGCAAATTCAAACCAAGAGATTAAAGATTAATATTGGCAGCTCAAGACAGTGGGCTGCATACACATTGGTTTACAAAGTCCATTGAACATGTGGGAGAAACAGACAAATGTAGGTTTTGTAAAACTGAATTGAAACAGTTACACACCTCGTTGCTGGTTGTGAAATACTAATGGCAGAAGGACTGTATACTCTAAGGCATACTAATGTGGCGAGACTGTTGCACTGGGGATTGTGCAAACATTATGGTGTTGAAGTTGCTGAAAAACACTTGAAACATGAGCCACAAAGCATCATAGAATATGATGAAGTTTACATCACATGGGATCACCCATTAGAGTTCAGAAGATAGATGCTAGAAAACTGGATATAGTGATCAATGAAAAGAAGACAAAAGTAGCATTGATCATTGAAATCACCAAACTCAGTGACTACAGTGCCCTGTGTACAGAGAGACACAAGGTAATAAAATATCAGGATCTGCAGCAGAAACGAGAGCAATGTGGAAAAACGATATCCAGACAGTTCTAATAGAAGTAGGAGTAACAGGTCTTACAAAAAAGAATCTACAATTGTACTTAGATATGTTACCAATACATATAACTCCATACGAATTGCAGAAGGAGTCATTACCGGGCACATTGTGGGTGCTGCAAAGAGCACCTTTGGCTGACATCAAAGATTGAAACAATACTAATTTTATGAACTTTAATTGTACTTTGACTTAGGAATGGGGTCCATTCCCATCATAATATTAGAATCCCAAAAGACTTGGAGAAATTAAAAGGGAGAACTCATACTTCACATGGTAAAAAGCACACATTTGAAGGGACTCTGACAAAAGATTGAAACGAGCTAGAATGTAGGCATCAGTCTTCATTCATCACACTGATGACAGGTGTAACATCCCTTAAGGTATACTTTACATCCAGCATCCTAATAAATAATGTAAGAGTAACTGTCTCACAATAGTGCTATCAGTCTGTATTTCTATAGTGCAGTGGGGTTATACACATTTGCATGATGGAACTGCGCTTGTGTGTGATCCTATTTTTTGAACATAGTAAACATATGAAAGAGGTTGATAGGGCAGTAGTGAAAATAGGGGTGAGCAGAAGATAGGACACAATGAATAAATTCATGTGCAGGATGGTGCTACCATAGCTATCCACTTCTTTACAAGATAAATGTATATTTGTTATACAAATTTGATGGATTTGGATAGTTACCACATCAGGGCATGGTGAGAACAACTAAATACTGTTGTATAGCCAATTGAACCAAACCCATTTTGTCAAATAGGCACAGAGGTGAACTGAAGAGCTATAGGTTTATAGATTAGTACTAGGCTAACTGCTTCTGGGTCATTTAAGCCTAGACAGTTACCCCTTCTGAGAATCAAACCCTGCACCTTGTGCCTACAAGTGCAATCCACAACAAACCAGGAACCACAGGTAAGACTTAACCACAGAAATGAAACAGAGAAGAGAAACAGATTCACTGCAAACTGTTAAATACAAGTTTATTAAACAATATTGAGTGCTTTCATCTTGTGTGTAGGCAAGAAGGGGCTGGAATTTATTGGAGAAAACTGGCAAAGGAACCAAGATATTGTGAGCAAATAACCAAAAAGAGAAAGACGATAGAATGGGAAGACACCAATAATTTATTTGGAGTGCAGCTTACAGATTTCCTTCCCTATCAGGGATTGATATCAGAGTATAGGGGAAAAAGAAAGAAATTGGGGGTTCTAAACGAAAGACCAGCACTGGTAGAATTTTTAGTAGAATACAGAACAGAAGCTGCCATTAAAAAAGGAATAATTAGTAGAGCATATAAAATATTGCATTATAAATACAAGAATCAATCAGAGGAGGTTAGAAAGGATTGGGAAGAGAAACTGGATAAGCAATTCAGAAAGAAACAATGGGAGGATATATGTATGTCTCCCAAATATGCAACAAAATCTAGAAGATTTAGGATTTTTACCTGGAAATGTTTGCATATATATTTTTATACCCCAAGTAGATTCCAGAAAAATTATCCTGAGGCAGCCAGAAAATGTTGGAGGTGTGTTGGGGAAGAAAGAGGAAATTGGGAACATGTTTTCTGGGTGTGCAGTTATTTGGCAGACTTTAAGGATTCCCTGCAGATCAACTGTCAGAGATAATGGCTGGGCAGATTGGTCTGACATGGGAAATGTTTTTTCTGAGCTATGATACAGAATCGGAATTCCCTAGGAATAGTAAGGCTGTGCTGTGTATAATAATGGTGGCTGCCAAAAAAACAATTACTAGAAAATGGAAATCAAACTCTAAACCAACTATCCTAAAAGTAGTGAATACAGTTACAGAGATAAAACAACTGGAATTGAGATCTTTAGAAAAGGCTAAGAGCAAACTACATGGGAAAAATAGGAATTGTGGGAACAATACATGCAATTGAGGAATGAGGTTTAAAAGGCAGCAGTACTTAAATGAGCTATATAATGTTTGACTGAAAAATATTGGGTAGATTATAAGTGATGTTTAATATTTGCAACTGGGAGTGTGTCAAATGGTTTGTGATGCAAAATGCTTGAAACTAGGATTGTGTCAGTGTGGTTTGTTTACATTTAAATAAATGTATGATTGCCTATGTAGTAAGTGATGGTTTAATGTTTCCTGTTAAAAAAGGCAGGATCTGAATAATTAATGTAATGTTGTTTAGCTTATATGATATATAGAAATATATGTGAAGTACAATGTTTATGTTAATTATAGTATGATTACATTGATATGAATGTAAATTTGCCTATGTTACAAGTGATAATTCAATAAATGTGTTTGAAAAAAAGACTTCTTCAGAATTACCAATGGCAAAAGGGGGGGGGGGCACCTGTCCAAAATAAATAAATAAATAAATAAATAAATAAATATTATGCCCCTTACATATGCCTCATCCTGTCAGAAGTGGGATGGGGAATATGTTTTATTTTTTGGACAGGTATCCTGCATACTTTTTTTTTTAGAGAGGATTGTTGTGGAGGTGGTTAGTAATAAGAGAGTTATGTAGTTAGGGTGAGGTAGGACACAAAGATATTCAGGGCATACAAGACAAAATGGGATGATGATGGACACAAAAGGTTGGGGGAAACCTTGACTAGGATAGGGTAGGGGACATCTTAGGCACATTTATATCTAGCATGAGCAGTGTTGTCTAATTCTCATCCTCAGTATTGTCATCACTGTCTTTTGTCACAGATCCCTGCCTGAATGGAGCATCAACTTTGCAATTTCATCCATGCATTTTTTTCTAGTCTGTTAACTTGGGCACTGAGACCCCTCTCCATATTGTCTTCACCAGCCCTGTCAGCTCATGATGGGTGACAAAATCACCACCTCGATTAATACTTTTCAACTGGGTACCACTGGATTAGCAGCCAGGCAGAGCTATCTGATGCAGCTGGAGCAGGTAGAGCAGGGGCTGAGGAAACAATGTTAACAGGTTGGAATCCAGATGTGCTGGGTGTCTGTGCAGCCTGTGATGGTGCTGCCACAGCCACCTAAGCTGATATGGCAGTCTGATCTCTATTGGTCAGATTAGTTCCCATGCTGATGGTCATTTGTTTTGCAACAGCAATGTTAACACATAGATATAATAAAAAATAGAGGTGGGATTGGAGAGAGAAAACAGATAATAACATCAATCTTATGTAATTTGAATATTTCAAAATATAACTAAATTGACACATACATATGGCACATCCCAATATGAAGTGAAGTCCTGAAGGTGTCATAAAATACATCAGTCATGGTGCTATTATACTCATTAAATGAACAGTTAGGTGGCATCCATTTGAAAAATAGAAAGTTTAAGGCTATATCATGCATGCAGAAAATAGATTGTATGTAGTATTCTGCATTAAAAGCTAAATTGCTGCTGCT
This sequence comes from Protopterus annectens, assembly GCF_019279795.1. NCBI lineage: Eukaryota > Metazoa > Chordata > Ceratodontiformes > Protopteridae > Protopterus > Protopterus annectens. The sequence goes on from NC_056728.1 coordinate 658,468,154, forward strand.
GGGAATTGAACCCCACACAGCTCAGTTGATTTGCACATTACCTAATACAATGATCAAGAATTATTGGAGCAGGCATATTTGCTATATAAGCAAGATATTCTTAATCTGTAGTATATGTCTCAAGCTGGTATGGACTGATGCCCTGAGACTTGGTAAAATTAATTACATTTCAGCTGTATTATGCTCTTGACTGCGTTCCTACATGAGCTATACTATCCTGTGCCTTTCTGTGGTGTGCAATCATTCCTCATGTGCCTCCTTGTTTCTAGCTATGTCTTCAGCAGCTATACAGAAAAAGAAGCGTAATGAAAAAGTATATTGCCTGGTCAGTCCATGGTATTGTATTGACTGGTAATGGTTCACTATACTTACATAACTCAGGGATGTCAGCAGTCCTAAATTCTGCCTCCCATCAGATCAGGAGGTCCTGCTTGCACCTGTTCATATCACTATAATGGTGACAACATTGTTCACCAGTGAGTAGAATGCCAGTTGTACTGGTGACAGCCTTGGCTAATCTATTCCAGGCCTCAGCCTTCCAATGAGTTGTGACGTAGTCCTGCAAAAGCCTATTGCTATAGCATTTTACATGGAGTGCTACAAAGAAACTGGTCTCCTTTTGAGACCACCTTTAGGTTCTAAATTGACTGCTGCCCTCTCCTTTGCCTGTCATGTTTTCTGAAGGAGGTCTAGAAGTATTGCAGTGATTTGGCATCCAGTTTATATCTTGCCTGTAGAAGCCTATGTGTGATGGCCAACCTTGCCAAATGCATTTGTGTTGTTAAGTGCAAATGGTCTGACAGAGAAATTTCATATGACTGCTTCAAACTACACTGCAAGTGTGAAATATGGCAGTGAGACTTGGCCTTCTGTGATGCTCAGTACATTTACAAATGTTCCATTCTGACCTCATCCATGCTTTTTGCTGACGATATCTATTTAACATTTGAAATGATACATTGTCAACTCTGGCAATGGTCTTTGGTATGTTGGATATTAGTTATGTGTGTATACATACACACATATTATATATATATGGGTCTACTTCTACTTAGCGAATTTGCAGTTCTCTGAAATGTAAACTGCCGACATGACTTCAACATTCCATTAAACTGAAACCATGGACTACTGACTTTCATTCCCTGTGAAACCACTTGGCCACCAGGGTGAACATTGCCCTTTTCCCCAGTGTAGTGTGATCTTGGAGTTGGTACGCTTAGTTGGGGGGGGTGAAGCACCCCACTTGGGTGTGTTTAATTTCTTTCCACTCACTTACTTTTCCTGGTAGCCAAGTGGTTCCTTTCCCAGGGAAAGAAGTTTGGTAGTCCATGTTTTCTGTTTAATGGAGTTTTGGGGAAGCCGTGTTGGCAATTTGCATTTTGGAGAAGTGTAAATTCGGTAAGTAGAAGTAGACCCATATATATATATATATATATATATATATATATATATATATATATATATATATATATATATACATACACACACACACACACACACACACACACACACATACATACATATATATATATATATATATATATATATATATATATATATATATATATATATATACATACATAAACATACATATATGCATATTCTTGTGACAGATATGACATGAAATGTTCTATAATATTGGTAATCAATGTAGTTAATAGATAACTTTTAAATAAATTGGGCACAATGGGTCTATGGGACATATGTTTTACAAACTGTGATCGATAGCATAAGGAACTGAATTCATGACAAAAAAGAAGGCTGAACTGTTATATTCTCGTTATTGAATGCTAATGTCACAGGTAATCTAACATTTTCACCTTTCTAATTTGAAAATGTTCAAAGCAAACAAAGAAACTAAAAATAAATATAAACTTGGAGGACAACCAAGAGACTCTCACCACAAAACAAATTTAATGAAATGCTTTTCATTCAGGTTCCTACCCAGACTTCATCAGATACACAATACAAACAATTCTTCAGTTTAAATATCCCTCCAATAATCACATGACAACCTCGTTCCCCTTTAAAAACATAAAAGACTATAATTTTGATAGAAGATACATTCAAAAACAAAAATCATTACTTAATATAGATTCACTCAAAATACTTTTAATATATCTAAAATATTTATAAAATGTATCTCTAAAACATATTTGTAAATAAACCAGGACAAAAAAGCTCTTCATTAAATTTGTTTGGGGTGAGAGTCTCTTGATTGTCCTCCAAGTCTATTTTTAATTTTAATTTGAAAATGACTTTAAACATGAGTGGAGATCTAGTTATGAGAAGCTTGTATGTGATGGATTTGAGTGGAATTATAGGACTTATATTTAGAGGAAAGTATTTATTGCTGTAAAACAATATCCTTTAATTGAATTTAGTCATCTCAATAAAACACATTGTGGAAGGAGCACAACACACTGTCATAGACCCATAAGGATAATACTTGTGATGGGCCATACTTTATCCCAATACATGTTGGTAACATTATACACCTGCAAGTGTACTTTAAATTAACTATGATCATTGTTATGTTTAACATACTTCAGACAGAGTATAGTTGATTTATTTAACATTCAATGCACAGACTTATGATGCAAATTTAATTTTGCAACCTGAAGGTTGTGCTTCATGTTTACTTCCTAATAAAAAGTCTGTGACAAGTATTATTCTGTCCTCCTCGGTAAAACCTCCTGAAATTTGGATTTGAACCCTGCATTACATTTGCTGTTACTCTAGACTTACTGCATTAACACATTGAGCCAGAGAGAATGTTACAATGCAAGTGTGTTTTCTTCACTCACTACTTTCCGGAGTGCAGACTGAAGTAAACCAGTGTGAGTCTCATTTTCACTAATGATGGCATTTTAAAATGATTTTTTGAGTTTTTGGTTTGGGAAGTGAACTGTTGTTTGCTGCTAGCCTTTGCTGGCAGTCACCAATGCACAATGGCAATATCTGCACAAAGGATGAAAGCAAAAAAGGAAACATGTCTCTGTGTGATGATTTCTCAATTCTGTTGTGTTGTACCATGAAAATGTGGAAATTAAGGCTCTCTGGTTTCACATAGACATCACCCCATGTATATTTCAACCTTGAAACCATGGCAGTAACATAAAACATTGAGAAGATTTACAGTATGTGACACATAGACACAGGTTTGTATGAGGCAGGGATTGTGGAATACAAATACTCAACATCTGGCATGTAGCACCTTACATTTATGGAGCAATATATTCATTTTCTCAAAGTTGTCTTTGGTCACTTCACAGTAAATGTCCGCATTAATGCAATATCTGTGCCAGTTAACCTAATAAATTGCGTCACAGTAAAAACAAATATATGCAATATAAAAGTGTTTTGTGAGCATTACTATTTTTTTCATACATTTGGAAAATGATTACAATATAAATTGCATTTATTTCAAAATGTATTGTTTGTGTGGTTATGTTTTATTTACTTCATATAATTTACATAAACTTTGTCTCAATCACACATTTACCTCTTAGACATATATTCATAAAGGTGGTATAAATGTTATATCCTAAGTTAGTCAGTGTAATCTCAGACTTATTTTGCATGACTATTCTCCAGGACACGCCTTCGGTAAGTGTACATCAAAGTGGAAGGAGTATTAAACATTCAAATATTCATGAACTACTGCTGATGAGTTGCACTTGCAAGCCATTAACTAGTCCCACTTCTCAATAATGGTTGGGTGATTGCATGGCATAGTCCAGGTCTTCATACTATGTTTACCTGCCCAGTACTTTGAACAGATGGTGTGATTCATGAATGATAATAACCTGGTACTGTATTAAGATAATCACCATGTCCAGAGGGGTTCATCTTCACTATATAAACACAAAGTGGTGCTAAAGAACTTGTTTCATAGCAGGGAATTTGTATTCACCAACCTAAAATACTGCTGTTTGACTGCTGCAATTGCATTTCTTTTGTACAGCTTTATGACAAATCTTGTCAAGGTATGTGATGTTTCTTTACAGGTAATAGTTAAACAATTGTGATCTTATTATATTTTCATATATAACTGAGTGATATTTGCAGTTTACCCACTTGTATTGGTATAGAAGGTATGACAGCTGTTGCTACAAAATCCTCATCAAATTCTACGTGTCTCTATAGCAATATTTTTCTGCACATATCAACACATTTAAGAAATTATATTACAAGTAGCAACGTGAGATACATTTTTGTCAGAAATTTATTTAAAGCCTTTTATATATGCCTGACATAAACAAATGTTATCCCCTGACAAGGCTGTATCCTTGTTATATGTGTTTGCTGGTGTAAGTTGTGGGTAATGGTTGTTTCACAGGAGTCTTTGATTTTTATTACTTAACTGAATGCTGTCTACAATTTACAAATTCTTTTTGTAAGGATGTTTTAACTGTTGCAGCTAGAAAAGGCTTGTTGACTGGCATTATACACAAAAGTGTTGTTCCAAATTGTTAACAGATGTCTGAATGTAAAAAGCAAATGCTTTGTAAAAATGATCATTTCATACACTTGGTTTATTCTTAATGCTGCTATATATTCCAGAGTAACACATTTCCTCATCCTTATTCAGGTCTGTCATTGCATGGGCTGGGGCATTTACACTTATGTAGTAAATGTGTGGTTTCATATACATCAGATACAGTATGCATGTATGTTTTTAAAGATGCCTACATTAATGCATATTTGCTTATTTGCTAGTTCCTGCTTATTTTTCATATCTATCTATTTATCTATATCTATCTATCTATCTATCTATCTATCTATCTATCTATCTATCTATCTATCTATATATCTATCTATCTATCTATCTATCTATCTATCTATCTATCTATCTATCTATCCCTCTATCTATCTGTCTGTCTATCTATCTATCTATCTGTCTATCCATCTATCTATCTATCTATCTATCTATCTATCTATCTATCTATCTATCTATCTATCTATCTATCTATCTATCTATCTGTCTGTCTATCTATCTATCTATCTATCTATCTATCTATCTATCTATCTATCTATCTATCTGTCTATCTGTCTATCTATTAGATATCTATCTATTTTTTTTTACTCCTGGACAAGAATATGACACCAAAATGTCTGGTCCAATTAAACTTGCATACCCAGATGCTGAGAATGAAGTTATAGTGCAGGCCAACTTTTAACAAGGATCATGCCTTTTATAGAAATGTTCTTGCTGACAAGTCCTTCCATGATTGTATCTCATGTTAGGTGGCTGATGACGTGAATGTTGTGGGTGTCTGTAATGCTGAATACAGTATCATCAGATATCGAACTAGTGACATGATCACCAAGACACAAAAAAAGACCCAGTGTCATAGTACAGGAATGGTGGGCTACTGGAAATTGTCCTGCTTCTGAACTCACTGAGCTGGAGGAGTTCCTGTCCACTGTAAAGGATCCAGACAGCTCAGCAGATTTTTTCATTGTCATGCTGGATGTGGGTGCAGAGGAGGGAAGCAACCAAAGGATGGTCACTGCTGATGCTCCAGGTATGCCATTCATATATACAAAGAGAGAGAGAGAGAGAAAATTGAAATATAATTGTACAAAATCATATTTAGAGTTATAACTAGGTTTATCTTTCATGTATCATCTTCATTTTAATACTTGCCATTCCTCCTTCTGTCTTCATTTTGTCTAAGCACTTCTGGTAAGGAGGAACAATGATCACCTGCAAATGGTACCAACTTACCTTTTTAGTTGTATTAATTTATATAATTTATCTTGAAGTCTACCTTAATTATGTTTTTGAATACACTTGCATCTACTATTTCTTAACTGATGGTTATACAGCATAAGTATCACTTCTTTTGTTGTTTTTTATTGATGCAGTCACAGGTGAGCCTGCCACCATCTCTGTGAAATTCCCACTGACTGATGTTGGAATATCTGTACTTTTTAATGATAATGATTGTGATGAAGAGGCCCTGCCTGTGGTTGCAGAAGATCAGTCTGACATTGAAGTTGTGGCTCCCACATCCCCCTGCCCAGAGTTTGGACACAGTCAGCATACTCATGACACAAAGCTGTCTTAGATAGGACAGGTTGGCGGTAACATGGTTGATCAGGGCAGTCTGGTTACTCCAGTTGTAGAGCTGGCAGAGTTTCCTTGTAGAAATTGTGAGGATGAAGAACCATATGTGGGTGTAGGTAGAGCTGCTCAGTGAATGCATGCATTCCACCTCCCCATGATGTTGTTGTGTCAGTAGGTGACACACACAATATGTGTAGGACCTTCACTAAGGCACAGGAGCGTTCCATCTGAGCCTTGGAAGAGATAGTCAGAGCACTGCATGTTTTACATTCTGACATGCGAGACTGCCTGAACCATGTGTGTGATTCCTTGGCCTGATACATGACACCCTGGATCGTGTAGAGTCTGTAATGGGATGTCTAGTAGGGAGGTTCAGTATCCACTTGGCTGCAGTGATGCTACATTGTCAGATGTTAGGGGATATGGCCATGCTAGATCTTGGTCCATAGTGGCATTGCTTCCACTGCTCTATCAGTGATTGATGTATCCATACCCATACATGGTAGACAACTTGGTTATGGTCACAGATGTAGTCATATTAAGAGCTCATCCAGCAGATATTATTGACATTCAGGCAGCACCCTGACTTCTAGACAGGGTCATTGAACTAGCAATGCAGCTCCTGCCACAGGTAGTTTCCTTAGCTGGAGATGGTGACAATGAACTGAATCTTTTACTATGCACAGTTTAGACCTGTCCAGGATGCCATGCATAGTGCTAGCACATGGGTTTTAATTATGTTTCTGTAGAACCACTCATGGTTCAACTCATCTTGGCCATACCAGCTCAAACACACATATGTATATAACTCATTAATATTGAATAATTTATATCTGTTGCTACTGGCCCGGGCAGTAAATACTTGCTGTTAACCTTATTACTCACACACACACACACACACACACACACACACACACACACACACACACACACACACACACACACACACACACACACACACACACACACACACACACACACACACACACACACACACGCACGCACGCACGCACGCACACACACACACACACACACACACACACATTCTTCATTAGTGCCTGCCTTCCCGCCTTACCCTCCTCTAACCCTGCCACAACCACTCTGTGCATGTGATGGTGACTCTGCTTTGGCTTTTGCATATTTCTTTGTGATGTAGGGTTACTTTCATCAGATGCACAGAGGGGAGAGCTAATTTTTGCTTAGTACGATGATTGCTGTGATCAAAAGTAGTGCAATGATTTGCACTTTTTTTCTGCTCAATGTCAAATAATCATTATGTATGATCCTCATGGTACTTGTAGTACTGTTTTTAGTAATGCAGTCCTACTAATTAGGAATTATTGCTTGTTCAACACCTTGTGCAATTGATGCTAAAATTGCTGTGGTCAACATTGGGGTGTCTAATTTGGGCAACTTTTAATCAGTTGGATGGCATGTTCCCCAATTTGTGTCTTGCTTATTAATGTTATATTTTCTATTTTTAAGGATGCATAAATATGTTTCTCGTGTACCTACATGAATGATTGAGAAACTTGATGTAACATTATTGGTATTGTTTTGCCACAGGCCTGCTTTGGCTTGATGTTCAGGCTGTATAAGATGCTGAGAAATGCCATTTTTATATACATTTTAACAGATTAATATTTACATTGTATATAAAGCTCATGAGTTAATGCTGACATTCCTGTACAGTAGAACCATGTTTTATTTTATTGATGACAGTACTTGAAAATGAGGGATTTTTTATTTTTTTTACAATTATCTTGGTGAATGTTGTTGCTACAAGTTGTCTCTTCTGGGGTTGATTTTTTTATTTTTGCATACGTTATTGCTACAATTTTTTTGTTTTGTGTGTGTGTGTGTGTGTGTGTGTGTGTGTGTGTGTGTGTGTGTGTGTGTGTGTGTGTGTGTGTGTGTGTGTTTAGCTGCTTAAGCTTTCCATTAGGTTGCAAGTATTTGCACTATCCACTGCCACTTAGCCAGGGTCATAATATATTGTGCATACCTCTGTCTACCAGGATCATCTGTAGCTGCTTGTTCTTCATTGTGTTCTTCATCTTTGTCTGCTGGCTCTGCCTGGGGCACTGGGAACTGCAGTCATTGGCCTTGTTGTCCTTCTTGTAACTGTTTTCTAACAAGTATATTGTGTAACATGTCACAGGCAATCAGTATTTTTGCCAAGGTATCATACTGCAGGGCATCTACAGATCTTTCTAGACATCAAATTGGTCAGCCATAGTCCTCATGTGCTTGCCTGTACCTCTGAGAAGTATATGCCAAACAGGAGGGGTCCAAGGACTGAGCCCTGGGGAATGCCACTTGTAACCGGTTCAGAGTCAGACCTAACTCCTGCAACTCTTACCATGTGGGTTCTGTCCGTGAGCCAGTTGGCAACCCATCTCATGACATAGGGGTTTATGTTCAGGCTGGTGAGCTTGTCTATAATACCAGAATAGGGAATGGTGTTGAAGGCCTTTGCGAGGTCTAGGTAGGCTGTGTGGACCACCTTTGCCTCATCTACAGCCTTGGTAACTGTCTCAAAGAAGTCCACCAGGTTTATGAGGCATTATTTGCCATTAACAAAGCCAAACTGGGTAGGGTCCAGTGTCTGGAGGTTCCCAATGTCTCTGCTAATGAGATCCATAATGATGCACTCCATAGCCTTATACCAAGCTAGTCAGGCTTATAGGGCAATAGTTCCTGGGGCCTGTTGTGACTCCACTTTTGTGGAGTGGAATAACGGTTGCTGAGCGCCACTCTATGGGCACATAGCCTGTGGAGAGGCTGAGTTTGAACAGTGTGTTTAGGTGAGGGGTTAGTTCATCTTTGAGATCATGTAGGATGCAGCCTGGGACACTGTCCGATCCCACTGACGCTGTATTTTTGGCTTTGGAGAGGGCTGTTTTAACCTGAGTGTCTGTGATTTCAGGGGCACTACATTCTTCTGGTATGGTTATGGGCCCTTCTGAGGGTGAGAGGGGGGTGAAGTTTACACTGAACCTGTCTGCTAGGATGTTGGCAATATTGGTCGGTTCAGTGTATTTTGTGCCATTCCGCACTAACTCCGAGTAGATCTGGGAATTGCCACTTAGGTTCTTGACATAGTTAAAGAATACCTTGTGGTTATCTTTGGAGTTCTTGGCAATTTTTCTTTCAAAGCTAGCCTTGGATGATTTTATGAGGGATCGTAGTTTCTTGCTGATACTGATCAGGGATGTCTTCTCCTCTTCGAATTTTACTCTTTTCTGTACTAGTTTCCTCCTTCTATTGTATAGTTTGTTTATGGCAGGGGTCCATCAGACTGGTTTCATTTTCTTGGAGGAGTGAGTCTTGGTTTTGCTTGGGATAGCATGATCCATGCATTCTTGTAGGGGACTGTAGAGTGTATTAGTAAAGGATTTTGAAGCTTGGGTAGCATTATCCTTTAGCATGGTGGATTTGAAACCTTCCACCTCGGTATTAAGTAACATGAAGTTTCTTTTTGAAAAGTTTTTCACTGTGGTTTCTTTGACCGGGGGTGGAGGCGGAATGTGGATATCCAGAGTGATTAGTTTATGGTCAGATCTAACCAGTGAGTGGATGACCTCTGGTGTGGAACAGCAGTCGCCCATGTTGGTGATGACCAGGTCCAATATGTTGCCACCTCTAGTGGGGGTGTTGATCAGTTGATCCAGGGCTTTTGAGTTTATAAATTCTAGGAAATGTTGGGCAAGGGAGTTAGTATTTGAGTAGTTCTCCCAGTTAATGTCTGGGTAATTGAAATCACCCAATATCAGGGTGTTTGGTAGGACCTTTATGTTTCCCAGTGTTTCCAGAAATTTGGAAAGGGGGTCCCGGGACATGGTGGGTGATCTGTAGCAAGCTGCAATTTGAATTTCAGCTCTGCCCATTGTTAGCTGCACATGGATGATCTCTGAAGCATTGTGCTGTGCCACTAACCTGGAGGTGTGGGTATCCTTGATGAATATGGATATGCCCCCACCTTTTGTATTTCATTCCGGGTTTTGTGGCCAAAATGTATGGTATGAGTTGTAAAAACAAGCCAAAAAAACACAAACTGGTAAATTCACAAAACAGAAAGGCGAGAAGGCTACTGAAACAAGACTCCTTTATTCAAAATTAAATGGTAAGCGCTTTCACCGGCCAAAATGCGCCAGCTTCTTCAGACCAAATTCAAACATATTCAAAATACCACCCAGTAATAATATATACATTCAGACACCTGAAAAGTGTACTGATTAATTAATGACCATAAAAATTATTCAATTAAAACTTTTCTTAAAAAGGCATTACATATACAACCAACCTACTGTGCTGAGATTTTGACATTGGGTACCTATTATGCAAGCTGAATACAAGGTGCAAGTCACATTATACTACACCCAATTTATCCAGGCTTAAAAATACGAAAATATACATAAAAATATATAAATAAATATATAAATATATATATATATATATATATAAATATATATATATATATATATATATATATATATATATATATATATATGAAAACATTAATATAACCTAATAAGGATAAATATTATCCAAATTAACATATATATGAACTTGAAATAAAATGACCTTCCTAACCCTGACCGTTTTCGTAACTATTACTACTTAAAAATTAATCAGGATAAAAGCTCATCCTTACTGCAAATTCATCTATTAAGGGCTTTCTTTTTAAGAAGGCATTTAATGGATATTTGTTTGTTAAGTCCATGAAACATGTAAGCTAAAGTCCGTATCTGCCACTCAAGTTCTACTTCCTCGAACCTCAAATACCACGGCCCTCCCCTAATACTTTGCTCAATTTTCTGCAAGACTACAAACCTAAATTTATGCTCTGGGAACATCATAACGTGTCTTGCAAGAGCATTAGTATTAGTAATATTTATCCTTATTAGGTTATATTAATGTTTTCATATATATATTTATATATTTATTTATATATTTTTATGTATATTTTCGTATTTTTAAGACTGGATAATTTGGGTGTAGTATGTGTCTGAACGTATATATAATTACTGGGTGGTATTTTGAATATGTTTGAATTTGGTCTGAAGAAGCTGGCACATTTTGGCCGGTGAAAGCGCTTACCATTTAATTGTGAATAAAGGAGTCTTGGTATGAGTTGTAGCCTGGTAGTGCTGGGGTGCTCTCTGGAGCCTTAAACCAAGTTTCTGTTAATGCACATATATCGATTTTCTCCATACTGAGGAGTGCCTTGAGTGCATGCATTTTGAGGTTTAGACTTCCTGCATTGAGTAGCACTACCCTCAGTTTCTTGTTACTTGTGCTGTTTATGGCAGAGGGTTTGTCTTTTGTGCCTTGCCTAAAAAAGGCACTATGGGGGTGACAAGAGCCGTGGCCAGTATTTGGAAGCCTAAGGGTGACAGGTGCAAGCCATCTCTAGTGAAGCAGTGTGGTTTGTCGAGCATGTCATCCCAGGCTGACAGACACTAGATCCCTTTTGAATGAGACCAGAAGCTTAGCCAATTGTTGAAATTGATAATTTGTTTCTTTATACCATGGTATCATTCTTGGTGAGGGCAGGATGCTATTCAGGGTCAGGGTCATACCGGCCTGGGCTACATGATCAGAGAGCTCTTCCATGTCTCTTTTCATGCAGTCCATGGAGGTCAGCTCAGGTCATTCACACCAACATGGACAATGACAGAGTCATATTTGTACTTGTTCTGGAGTGACCTGAATGCTTGTGTTATGTGGTGGATCCTGGCACCCGACAGGCAGCTAACAGTAACCTTCTCCTTGTTCAGCCTAGTGAGTGGGACTTCAGTGTGCCTGACTATAGAGTCACCTATTACTACTGTGTTGGGTATGTTATTTTGCCTTAAGGGCTGTGATTGTGTGATTTGTGAGGTATGTGTTTTATGGTTTGTGTTGGGGGGTGGAGGTTGCTTGGATGTCTGCTTTGGAGGTCTCTGTTGCTTTTGAATATTTTTATTTGGAGCCTCCGAGTATGTTTTTGTATATTCATGTGTGTTTTTTGCCAGTGCTGGTTTCATAGGTCTATGTGAGACTGGAGGTGTGATGCAGGTAATTTCCTTCTCCTCTTGACTGTCTGGTCCAGTCTTGGGTTGAGAGAGCTTAGCCTCCAGTTTAGCTGTATAATTGCATCTCTCGCATGTATTAGTGTTTGGTGGTAGGAGGAGAGGGTTGTCTGTGTACATGAGGAAGTTGTAACATTGTCTCAAAATGCCCAGATTCACCGGTTGGACCAGAGAGTACTCTTGAAACTGCCCTTCAGATATGCCTGGATAGGTACAGTAAGCTGTTTTATTGATTGGCTGGTAAGGTCGAATAGAGAGTCTTGTCATTCTCTACAGTATAAGGGGGTCTAGTGCTAAGGTTTATTAGTACTTGCTATGAGTTTTGAGCAAGTGCTGGGCTGAGAAGTGAATGGTTTGAGTGCTTAAGTTGAAAGTTTGTCTAGTTCCAAGGGAAAAATTGAAGAGTAGACTTTGTAGAGCCAGGAATAGTTATACCCTAGCTAACCAGCGCTGGCCGGCACGCAAAACTGCACTAATGTGGGTTTTATAGAAGGGAAATGAAAGAGATAGAAATTAGCCCATAATGGCCAATAAACTACTAATTCCTGGGCATACAAAAGGACAAATGTGTGCCTGCTCAACTGCATGGATTTTGTGGAAATGAATATGCCAGCATCTCTTCTTCTGGATTGTTCTTATATCAAGAACTGCATATGGGACATTTTATTGTACTTGTTCTGTTTGAGTTGATGTTTCTCTCAAACATTTTACATCTCTTGCTCTCTCTTTTTTGCAGTTTTTGGTTTCCAGATATAGTTGTCTTCTATGTTGACTGGAAATTGTTATTGTTATATGCTTTAAACTTTAAGATTTGGAAACATCTTATTTCTTCCTTGATTAAAAACTATTGATTTTTATTCCTTTCAGATGTCTCTTGCTCAGGCAAGCCTTTCACTGTAACTTCTTTCAAGTACTGCATTTCTATGTCAGTGTCAGTGCATTAATGGAATACTTTTCCTTTTTCCATTGTTAAGTATAGCATTTCCCAGAGTCTCTATGCTCTAATTCTTCTTTTGGCATTTCTTCACGGTTCTGTATTAAATGTGGTCTACTTAAATTATCTGTTGTGTGTAGTTTATTCTGACTTAGCCAAGGCTGTTGACACAATCCCCCTCTCAGGTATCCTTGAGAAACTCTCCCAGCTAGGAATTAACCCATACATCACTAGATGGGTGGCCAACTGGCTCACTGACAGAACGCATACTGTCATAGGTGAGGATTCAACTTCTACCAGTAGACCAGTTACCAGTGGTGCACCACAAGGATCTGTGCTGGGCCCTCTCCTGTTTGGAATCTATTTCTCAGAAGTCCAGGTAAAAGTAGATTGCCTGTAGCTTACCAGGTTTTCTGATGACTGCAAACTGGGTGCAATCATTGAGTCCCCAAATTATATTAACATATTACAAAAGGGGCTAACACAGACAAATGATTGGTACCAAAACCACAGACTAAAACTAATTTCAAAAAAAGTATATTATGATCCTCATTGGCAAAGAGGAAGTCCCTGCAAATTGCAATATTGCTAGCAACCCCCACCCAAGCTTAAACTCAGTGGTGCAAGTTTTGGGAACACAGGTTCATAGAAATCTAAACTTCAAACACCATGTGTCCACATTTGTAAGGAAACCTTTTTTGTTGTACATTATCAGCAAGGGTGTCCTCAATTGAGATACACGAAGGAACAAACTCTCTTGTGTTTCTTTGTGGAGCTTTGCAAAGTAGACAAAACTGGACAAAATCTCATGGCATAGACTCTGGGCAACCCAACAAATCAAAGATAAGGTTTCGCAATCCTGACACATCATGCACCTGACAATAGGTATCAGTTAACATTGTACATTAAGCAAGAAACATTTTTATCTCAAATTTCTTTGTTTGTTCCTCATAAAATTCCAGGATTCCTGGCAATCACTGAGGGTTGAAGCCTCTAAACAATGACATACACTTGAGTTATCAACTATATACCTTAAAAATGCATGATGGCAAAATCTGTTATTCTAGGAACATATATGTTTATAAGAGCAATATTTAAAATCCATCCCTATTGTTAGGTGTTTTACCCCTTATTATATTAGGCTTTGTTCAAACTTTTGTGTTGAGAGGTTAAGAGTTATAATCACAACTGAGTCATGCAACACTGCATCAATGCAAACTGTGCTGAAGAGAAATCCCACCAACCAGACCACAATCCAAAACCATTATAAATTCCACACAACTCCCCAACTGCCCAGCATACACTGAAACCACTAGCAAGCAAACAAACCAAATAATAAAACATGCCAGAGATGTAAGGAATGGAAACCAACAAAAAACATGAAATGAGGCATTGTGTTGACCAACTGAATCCACAAAACCTGAAAGCAACTTGCCACAATACAAAGAGGATGAAACTGGAAGAAATTCACTGCATAGCCTCTGGTCAACCCTACAAACCAAACATGTTTCACAACCATGGCATATCAAGCACTAAGAGAAAGGTATCACTTAGCATCAAATGCTAAGCAGGAAACCCTATCAACAAGACCATCACTCAGCTGTTTGGTTGCTGCCAGCTCCACGTTGCATCACTGAGAATACTCCCAATCCTGCAAGCTGCCACAGAACGTGATTCTTTACTCAGCAACCCTCACTTAAATAGGGGTCTTGATGGTCTGCCTCACCATTCAGCTTGAGGACAACCACATTTACAGTTAAGCCATCCATATGTTCTATCAGTGTCTTACCATGCCCATCTCATTCCTTTCTTTTCTGACGTATGACAAGATTTCTTTAAATACCATTATAAAATTATTACTTAACACAAAGCACGTATACTAAAACAGAAAAGAAAACAAAGCATATTAAGTTTTTTTTCATTTACATTGATTATACATTACATCATTTCTATCTCCACATTAATGCATATCAGATTATGATTGTGTCATCTTTTGAGCCATACGTTTACCCGAGCAATTGATCTTTGGTATATATCTGACATTAATGACATAGCGGATGGAGATCTAGGAAATCTATACTATTTTAATGCTTTAAATGTACACGTTTGCATTTGTTTTTCATTTAGCTTTATTTTCCATAATCATTGGTATGTATCAGGTACTGAGAAAAAATAACTTAGTTGGCATAACAGAGAATATCTCTTCAACTCTAAGCAATGGGTAGTGGTTTATTTTAATACTTTATTTAGATCTTGTGAAAAAAAGACAAATGCTGATATTATCTTGCTTTGCAATGCATTACATTCTGCTTACCATGCTGTTGAGTCTAATTGCTTCTTAATGACATTGCACTTTCTTGCTGCATTGATGCCTGCTTCATTCTGCACCAACAGTGGCATAACTACGTTAGAAGCGCCCTGAGGCAAACTTTTCCTAGGTGCCCCAACATCCCCCCCCCCCCCCCGGGAACCCAAGCCATCAAGATGACCGAAGCCAAAGAAATCACATATAGTCACTTTCGCTTGACCTATGACAGTGGCATAAAACACTGAAATCTGGAGACCTGCTATTTCAGCAAAAAGTAAAAAAAAAAAACAATTATAAAACAGTACATTATATAGATACTAGAATGTGAATTGTACCTCCATTGTTCAATCCTACTCCTAGAATGACTTCTTGAGGGCTTTGTTATCAGCAAAACTATCAATGATCTTGTCAGTGTCCACGTCTTCCAGGCGTCGGCTCTCAATCAACAGAATGGCTAAAGAACTAAGTCGAACCTCAGACATTGTACTACACAAGAATGTCTTTATCAACTTCAACTTCGAAAAACTTCTTTCAGCACTGGCAACTGTCACAGGAAGTATCAGATACAGCAAACAAGCAATGATTATATCCAGAAAGCTGGAAGATGATTCTGAATGAGTTATCAGGATGAATTCGGCCAAGTCCTTGATAGATTTCAGCGCTGACAATGTGACACTGAAAGTCATTTTAAGCAGGAGCAGTTGGTCAGACAGCTCATCTGAAATGTCATCCGAGTACTCCGTGATCAGACTCTTCGACATCTTCAGCAGTTCATCATCATTCATTTCAGTAATTGTCATAGGTTTCAAGCATGTGAAGACTTGGTCAGTATCTCGCAGTGACTTGAATCGTGTTGTTATCTGGCCAATGGCGTAGTTGATGATTCTGTTGAACACTTCTACCTTATAGCTGTTCTGCTGACTCAGTCTAAAGTCATTTGAAAGTTCATCGTGAAACTTCTTGGCACGAGAAACCCTCTCTGAACTGTCAAACTCAGATGGCATGCCCCAACTTTGAGCTAGCTCCTTGGCCGAGAACAAAACAGTCTCCCAGTTGTTGTGAAGTCCACTCAGGTCCTTCAGTAGTGATTCCAACAGAACGCAAACAGATGTGACATCGGATTGTTGTGACTGCATTTTCTTGGAGATAATGTCTAGTGGTCCCAGAATGCGTGACAGTAAAACAATGTTCATCATTGACGAAAAGCGTTCAAAATATTTCTTCAGCGACGATGCCTCGTCTTTCTCATTACTGTCCTTGCCAGTCAGTGACAACACAGTCAACAGTTTCATCACATCGACAAACTGGCTGGGAAGAGCTATCAAGGTTTGATTCTGTGATGACCAACGTGTAGGACAAAGTTGCTTTAATGTAAGTGAGCAGCTACTATCTTTCTGTAAGCGATTCCATCTGCTAATAGCACTGAGGAATACATACAGCTTGTCCAGCATGTCAAAAATGTTCTGAATGTCCTTCACATTCTTAACAGCATCGTTTATGACTAAATTTAATGCATGAGCACTGCAGTGAACATAATGGGCCTTTGGTGCTTTCTGCTTCATTAAAGCCTGGACACCCTTGTAAGCACCACTCATGTTGGCGGCTCCGTCATATCCTTGACCGTGAATCTTCTTCAGGTCAGTGACACTTTCAATTTCCTTTGTAATTATGGATGCCAAATCTTGACCCTTCTGGCTTTCAACATCGGTGAACCCCAAGAACGATTCCTGGATATGCAAGCTTACCGGCTTCCCTTCGTCATTCTTTTTGACAGTCACATACCGAAATATTTTGCTCAACTGATCCATCTTTGAGCAATCCACTGTTGTATCCATTATAAGAGATACAAACAGTGCGTCGGCCATTTCGTCTGCGATCTGCTACTTTACCTCTCTTGCCAGAATGTAAATGATTTCATTTTGAATCGACCCTCTCAAGTACTTGGTGGTTCCTTTTGGCTGCTTCAGCAAGTTTTCCAAAACAGGATCGTACTTGGCAATTAAGTGAATGAATTCCAGGAAACATCCTCGTGAGCCGGCCTGTCGTCATCGGTGTAGCTGTCGTTTTCACGGTGACCTCAAAATGCGATGTTGCATTTTGACATGATAATGATCAGATTCACTATGCGATCCAGAACACAGCGCCAGTACTTACAGTCTTGCATAATCTGTTTGTCAGTCAGGACATCGACAGTGACATTGTTCTTCCAATTAGTAAAAATCTGACAAGCTTTTGCGTGGGTCGCTGAATTTTCATGTATCTGTATGGAACACGACAAATTCTTCCAGTTACAAGTACCGTCAGTCCATGAATCACCAGTTCTTATCGGTGATGCAAACAGCCAACATGGAATGCAGTAGCATTTGTCACCAGCCGTGCTACAGGACAACCATGTTCTTCTGAAACTCAAGCCAGACTTCGTTTTGTGTGTGTAGAAATGTTCCTGGAAGCTGTGGCCTTTATTAAGTCCTTCTGCCTGTTTCGGGAACAGACCAGGCAGCTGCAATGCACCACCCATCACAACAAATCTCTTTTCAAAAGCGCTTAATGTCTTGCTTTTAAAATATGCTCAGTCAGCAGAGGGCGGTAGCAATTCTGTCGATGCACTTGATTCTGGTAGTTGAGCCTCATGTTTAGGAAAATTCTGTTCATTCAGGGCATCATCGGATTCGGAGTGAGTACTGGCATTATTTTGATCATCTTCTGGCTGCCGAATATCTTCGTTCATTATCCCTTGTCCTTCTTCCCGCTGTTCCAAAGTCACACTACAAGACGCTTGTGGAGCAATAAAGTATGCGCTTAGTTTTGGTACTTTTTTCAGCAGTTCACTTTCTGCAACCTCTTTCTGTCTCTCTCGCTTTCTACACTGAGCGCCACTAAACTTTTTCTTGCCACCATCACGGGAATTCATACTCATCCTTCTGTCTGGATGCAAAACAGTCAGAGCAACATACCACTATGCCAAATCAGCTGCTTTGTGAAAGAAAAATACTGTGTTGCCACTATACATTTTACTACCAAGGTCCCTGTGCAAAACAGTCAGAGCAACATACCACTACGCCATATCAGCTGCTTTGTGAAAGCGAGGAAGACTGAAATTTAAATGACTATCATTTAATGAATTCAGTTCTCACCATAACTGTCAACCTCTTAGCACAAAACACCTGGACAAATGCAGTAATGAGGGAATACAGCCCTCAAACATATTCCGTGAATTCAGTTCTTGCCATAGCACCAAAAGCCTTGTCAACCTTAGCACAAAAAGCCTGGATGAAGCCAATAATGGGGGAATACAGTCCCAAAAATAGGGACAAATTTCAAATATTCATCTTATAAACTTAGAAAATTGCTAGAATTAAACTAGATGTATTAGTTTGTTGTAATATTGCCTTTAACAAAAAAATACTACTTAGCACCAACTAAAAAACAGCTTTTTTTACATATAGGTTCATAGGTTCATAGGTTTATACTAGGCTATCTGCCCTAAGGCATTTATAAGCCTAGCCCAAATTTTTGTGGCTTACGCCACCCCTTATATGAAAAAATACTGTGCCCATTAGTTTGTTGTGCCTCTGTCCAGCAGTGACACAGAGATGATTCCCGGGATAAACCTACAATCTCCCATCCACAGGTCAAGATTTCTCTTGAACAGAGCCAGCGAGGTGCTCTGCCTCACATGGATTGGGATTTTATTCCACAGCATAGGGAGTCTCTGAGTGATAAATCTATCCCTCCAGCACATCCTATTTATATCCGTGCTAAGGTTTAAGTCGCTTGCTCTAGTGGTTTTGGTGGATTTGGATTTTTTGAGGTGAAGCATGTCCATTAATTCCGGGTTGGACATGGCCTTGTATGTCAGGCACATGTCACCTCTGAGCAGATGGTATGCAACTGAATAGAGCTGGAGTTTCTTCAATCTGGCAGCATATGACAGATTTTGGAGTCCCTTTATCCTTTTGGTGAGGAACTTTTGGGGTCTCTCCAATTGCTGCAGATGTCGGGTGAGATACATCCCGAATGGGGCATTGTACTCGATCATTGGTCTGATAAGTGAAGAGTACAGGGAACAATGACCTCACTAGATCTGGATGTGAATCCCTTCATGATCAGGTGGGCAATGTAGAAGGTCTTTCTAACCACTTTAGCAATGTGAGTGTCAAAAGAAAGGCCACTGTCAACCTGGGTCCCCAGGTCCCTGATAACCTCTTCTGTGCTTAGTGGATTGCCACCTATATGGTAGCTTGGGGTTACCTTGTTTTTCCCGAAGGGTATGACTATACATTTTTTGGCGTTTAACTTCAGGCCATGGCTCTGGCACCAGCTATCTGTTTCCATGAGTCCCTTCTGAAGGATATCCGTGTCCGATGCACTTTCCACTATGGCCCAGTTTGCAGTCGTCTGCAAACTTTTTGAGACAAAGTCCGCTCAAGTTGGCCTGTACTTCTGAGAAGTAGATGCCGAACAATAGGGGGCCAAGGACCGAGCCCTGTGGGACACCACTTATGACCGGCTTGGAGTCTGACATAGCGCCAGCAACTTTAACCCTGTGGGTTCTGTCCTTAAGCCAGTTTGCAACCCATCTTGTGACATATGGGTTTACATTTAAGCTGGTAAGTTTTTCTACAATACCCGAGTGGGGTATTGTGTCGAAGGCCTTTGCAAGGTCAAGGTAGGCTGTATGGACTGCCTTTCCCTCATCAATGGCCTTGGTGACTGTTTCGAAGAAGTCGACCAATTTCAAAAGGCATGATCTGCCCTTGACGAAGCCAAACTGGGCCAGGTCCAATGTCTGCAAGTCCCCTATATCTTTGTTTATGAGCTCCATTATGATCCTCTCCATAGCTTTGCAGACTAGACTTGTTAAGCTTACGGGGCGGTAATTACCAGGGTCCGTAGAGGCACCGCCTTTGTGGAGTGGGACCACAGTTGCCGTATGCCACTCCTTGGGCACGTATCCTGTGGTAAGGCTGAGATTAAACGGCTGCCTTATGTGCGGGTTTAATTCCTCATTTAGCTCGTGTAGCACACAGCCGGGGACACCATCTGGTCCCATTGATGCTGTGTTTTTAGCTTTAGAGAGAGCAGCTTTCTCCTGCGCATTTGAGATGTCTGGGAGGCTACACTCTGCTGGGATAGTTATCTCTCCTTTAGGGGAGAGAGGGGGGTGAAGTTTGCACTGAACCTGTCTGCCAGTATGTTGGCAATGTCTGTGGGTTCAGTGATTTTTGTATCATTTTGGACTAATTCTGAGCATATCTGGGAGTTTCCACCCAGGTTCCTAACATAGCTGAAAAAGGCCTTATGATTGTCCTTTGAATCCATGGCAATTTTTTTCTCAAAATTGGCCTTAGTTGATTTTATGAGTGCTCGTATTTTTTACTAATAATGATCAGGGTGACTTCCCTTTTATGGATTTTGTTCTATCATGTCATAGCTTTCTCCTCTTATTGTAAAGTTTGTTAATGGCTGGGGTCCACCAGACTGGACGTTTGCCCTTTGTGGAAAGAGTCTTGGTTTTATTTGGGATTGCCTGATCCATGCAGTCCTGGAGGTGTTCATAGAAGGCATTTGTAAGGGCTTCCAGCTTGGGTTGTGGTTTCCACTGGCTCAGGGGCCTTGAAGGATACCACACCATTCTTGAGTAGTGTGAAGTTTGCTTTAGAGAAGTTCTTCACTGTGGTCTTTTTGTTTGGGGTGGGGCGGGATGTGGATTTCCAGTGAGATTAGTTTATGATCAGATCTCACCAATGAGGGATATACTTCGGTGTGGAGCATTTTGTCCCCATGTTTGTGATAATGAGATCTAGTATATTTTCTCCTCTCATGGGAACAGTGACTAGCTGTTCCATGGCATTTGAATTTATGAACTCCAGGAACTGTTGGGCTAGAAAGTTAGGGCTTGAGTAATGTTCCCAGTCTATATTCGGGTAGTTGAAGTCACCCAATATGATGGTGTTTGGAGATACATTTATACCCTCCAGTGTCTTCAGGAAGGCTGTGTGGGGTTCCTGAGTTTGAGAGGGTGGCCTGTAGCATGCTACAATTTGTACAGCAGTTTTGCCTATGGTTAGTTGTACCTGGATGGTTTCCAAAGCTTCGTGCATTGCCACCAACCTGGAGGTGTGGGTATCCTTTATGAATATGGATACACCCCCTCCTTTTGTGGTGTGGCCCGGGTTTTGGGGCCGGAACACATGATATGAGGTAAAACCTAATAGTGCCGGGGTGCTCTCAGGAGCCTTGAACCAGGTTTCAGTTACAGCACAGACATCGATGTTCTCCATACTGAGAAGGGCCTCGAGTGCGTGCATTTTGAGATTTAGACTTCTGGCATTGAGCAGCATTACCCTCAGTTTCTTCCCATTTTGTTTTCTAGGGTGGTAGGTTTAGAATTTGAGCCTTGCCTAAAAAGGCACTATGGGGGTGGCAAGAGCCTTAGCCAATATCCGAATCCCAGGGTGGCAGGTGCAAGCCGTCTCTTGAAGCAGCGTGGCTTGTCAAGCATGTCATCCCAGGCAGACAGACACTGGATCCCCTTTGAATGACACCAGACATTAAGCCAATTGTTAAAGCTGATCATCTTGTCTCTATATTGTGGCATCATTCTTGGTGAAGGAAGGATACTGCTCAGGGTCAGGGTCATACCTGCCTGGGCTACATAATCAGAGAGCTCCTCTACGTCTCTTTTCATGTAGTCCAGGAGGTACGTCTCAGGTCGTTCACACCAGCATGGACAATGACTGTGTCATATTTGTACTTGCCGTGGAGTGACCAGAGTGCTTGTGTTATGTGGCGGATTCTAGCCCGATAGGCAGCTTACTGTGACCCTCTCCTTGTTCAGCCTGGTGAGTGGGACGTCAGTGTGTCTGACTATGGAGTCACCTATGACAAGTATGTTTGGTGTTGTATTTGGCCTTAAGGGCTGTGACTGCTTTGCACACTGCTTTTGTGGTTTATGTGTTGCTTTGCTTGCTTGCATATCTTCTATGCTATCACTTTTACAGATTCATGATATGCTTCAGCTTTCAACAACTGCGAATATAGAGGGTTCTAATCATGTCTCTGATCATGACCAGCTTATTATTGATTT
>NC_056728.1:658493138-658575638 GCF_019279795.1 Protopterus annectens
AGCCACAGACTGATCCGCGAGACCAAGCAACCGACCGAACAGCAAGCAAGCTACAGACTGATCCGCGCACCCGAACAAACAGACTGATCCACGAAGAAGTGACTGAACAACAGCAAGCAAGCCCACAATCCAAACACCTACCTGAAGCCGAAGCCCACGCACTGAAAAAGTCCCACGAGGGCAGCTCAGTCCTCCTCATTGGTCCCGACTGCGGCTGAAGCAGTCCGGACCTCCTCTGTTCTCCGATGTCCATGTGTCCATATCAGGACTGCTGGTAAGGCAATCTGGGATCGCTCACTGTTTTTATGTTTTACAGATTTTTTTTTTTTGTTATTTTCTAAGTGGGAGGGCTGCAGTCCAGCCGATAAGACGAGCCGCCCCTGCCCAAAGTGCCCCCTGACGCTTGGCGCCCTGAGGCAATTGCCTCACTTTGCCTCTCATAGTTACGCCACTGTGCACCAACATAATGGTTGTACCTTTCTAGGAGTATATAATTCTGGTGTGGTCTCAGTATTCCCTCAGCCAAGTCAAGGTTGAATATGTATTTTTGCTAGTTTCCATTTATTCGTTATATTTTATGATTCCCTCTGTCTCACAAATCAATAAGACCATAATATTATCATATTTCTTGCATACATTTATTAGAAACGGGATTTAGGACTTCTTATTTCTATATTCACATCAATAAGTTTAGGCCTCCTGGCTTTCCTTGGTAAAATGAATCTGTTAATGTGTACACAGTTATGTTTCCTTTCCCTTTAGCCCAAGTGTTTCTCAGGTATATTCATACATAATATTGCACTCAGTATCCAACTTAGACAACTGTTTTGATGTCTTTGGTGCATGTTCAGACATTATTATATTGATATCCTTATAAAATGATTATTTCTATCTCAGTTTCTGCAAAATTGTTTAAAAACAGAATATTATATAATTGCATACTTATTGTCAATACAAGTAAAATAATTTGAATTTCAGTTGTGCCATATTTCCTTTCTTGTGGCCATCACTATTAAATTACTTTTCCCAACTTATTTTCACCTATTTCACTCATATTTTATACTGTAAAATTATATTTCCTCGGGTAATTCCTTTACCTGCTTAGTATGTCACTAATTATTAATGCATTTATAGTTTTTGATAAAGTCAGATTCACTTAACGTGTTGGCCACATTCTGAAAGAAATGAAAATAGCAAACAAAAGGTTGTATATAACGTCTTTACCATATACAACATTAGAATATGTAGTTTTTAATAAAAAGTGTGCTGTTTTTGCATATTAATTTGTTGATAAGGATGTCTCCTTGATTTTTTTTCAAAGACACAAATCCTTGCTGTGACATCATGAAAGACTGAATCCATGATGCCTTGTTACTCAAATTAATGCATAGGCTACTGTATTTAATGCTAAATGCATCAGTAGTAGTTTTACTTCCTAGAAAGGTAAGTACTCAACTTACAGCATGTTTAATTATTAAACTCATTAAAGGGAGCATTAAAAAAATGACATCCAGTCATTAGTGATCCAATAAATGTTAATCCCGCATCTTGTTTTTTAACTACTATATTAAAATTTGAGCATTCACTAAAGGCCCAAAATACTTTTTTTCATGTTAGATATTTAAAGTAAATACATTAGAATCAACAGTGTATTTGCTTTAAATATGTAAAGTAAATACATTAGAATCAATGGTGTATTTGCATTAAATATGTAAAATAAATACATTAAAGTCAGCAATGAATAACATCCTCTAATTGAAAACATATTGGTTCAAAATAAAATCAAACGTAAGTGCAAACAAAACACAAAAAGATATTCTAAATGTATGAATAAGTAATAGCAGTTTCAGACTACTTAAACTATCATTATGTTCACTACTTGTATAATATAAATATATATATATATCTTTTGTTATAAGTATATCATCTTATAAATATATCAGGCTATCTAAACCTTCCTGTTTTGGTTTGTGATTTACTATGCAGTTGACTGGTAAGAGAAGTTTTATGTGAATTATTTTATTTTTACTACTGTTTTTCACTGTTTGTAGGAAGTAAGGGATAGCTTGTCTTTAATTTATATTTTGTTGCTTTACCTTTAATTTTCACTGTTGATTGTTAGAAAGGGATAGTCTTAGAGAGGCATGGTCTAGCCATCCCAAGGGGCCTAGTCAGCTATAAATTCACACAGACTGCAGAGAAGACAATCCAGAGCTTATCTAAACAATCCTATCTTGGTTTGTGATTTAGTGATCTTTATTGTAAAAAAGAAGTGTGTCTGTGAGTAATAGAGAGTAGAAGCTATTTGTTTGTGAATTAAATGAATTACATCTTTTGTCTGACTTTGAGAACTTTTACAGTCAGAAAAAACAACTTTGCTGTACTTACTTTAATATTTAGTTTTATATTGCTTGTGTGATTTTTGTCAAAGAATTTGATTTAAGTTTTCTTTAAATTCTATGGTTAGTGATTTTAATCATTCTTTTCTTTTATAATTTTTTATTCATTTGAAGCTGAATATGGATTTCTTAAATGAGTATGCCACTAATGATTTGCTAAAGCACAAATATATTTTACAGTGCAATAAATATGTCCAATTCCCATCCCTCCAGAATCGACTCCAACCCTATCGCACCACCAGACCACTAAGATCCAGAAAAAAAAATCACTTGCAGATCACTAAAGCCAATAACTCTGCTGGTGAAGCACTATTCTCTTGCACCATAGCCAAATTATGGAATGCCCTCCCACCCACAATTACCTCCATACCATCATGCACCCACTTCAAAACTTTACTAAAAGCATGCCTAAAAACATGCTGGCTATGCCCTTGCAACTCCCACTCTAATATCACCCACCTCATCCAACCACTACCTTTCTTTCCACCCCACTAACTACCTTGATTATAGCAAGCTCGGATGCTCATAAGCCTACTACTTATTATACAGCAGGAACTTCTTATTGTAACAATTGTTAATGTCTGTTATGTAGTTCGCAGATAAAGATTCTAGTTGTCTACTGATGTACTATGTTCTTCATCTGTAACTGTTTGTAATTAACTGCTATGTAAATCAAATTGTTAATCGCTATGTAAATCCAACGTGACTGTCTGTATATTTTAACCGTGGAGCTTTTCTCCCCGGGCATCCACTGAAAATGGACCTACGTCCAGTCGGACAATCCCAGTCAAAAAATGTAAATAAATAAACAAATAAATAAATAAATAAATGTTATGCATATTTAAAGGTAACACTTGATAACACTGGTGATCTGTGTTTCTCATGTAAAAAGCTGCATTATAAAAAGTAAATCTGGACTTACTGATGATAATTGCACTTGTTCAATTGGCAAGGCTTGGGGAACTGTTGTTACATATATTAACTGCTGGGCTGGTAAGATAAATAATTTTAGACAAAGAGGAATAGAAGACCCCCTGGGATTCATGAAAGATCTGTGCAAGAATAAGTCTATTCTTGCATGGAGCGTATCTTGCGAATGCAGCACAACAGCGCTCCTTGCATATTCATGAAGGCATGTTGCTGTATAACCTGTATGGGCACGATCCATGAACAAGTGCAGGGGGCATGCCCTAGCAGTGATGGCATAGTAAACACAACCCCTGCACTCAGGAAGTGCCATACATATATATGCTCATAACATCTAGTGGAGTCATACCACAACACCATACCTATCAACCTCTTACCGCAAGAATGCTGGTCAATGGCTGTGAAAATGGGGGGACAATGGGTCAAAACTAGGGACATAATGTAAACATTGCTCTTATAAATGCAGAATGTTGCTAGAGTAACAGGGTTTGTTTCAGCATACATGTTTTGAAGGATGTGAGTCCAGAAAATGTAATTTATGTCAATACCTTCTGACAGAAATCCTGACATCATTACACTGATGTACCAGAGAAAAGAAATTAAGGACTGTGTGGAACAGACGAGAAATATGAGCAATAAACCTGGACATTCTCAGACAATCAGGCCAGTTGAGAGGCATGCTCAGAACCCCTTGGTGCCACAAATCTGGATCAAGCCTGACAAAGTGTGGGTTGAATGCTGTATAATACGGACATATCTCAAATACTGGAATAGATAAGCTGACACAGTTGCTGCAGTATCACCCTCCTTTCTGTTCAAACATATATTGACTGATATAGCACAAGTCCAAAAACAATTTACTTCCCACTAGTCAGTAACTTAAATCCCCATAGCATCCCACTGATGTACCAGAAATACACAACATGTATGGGGACCAGGAAACAGTACACCCCACAAATATCTGGACATAACATCACAGTAGGGAAACTACCCTGTCTAAACTACAGCTAGACTGACACAACAATAACCTAAATCCACTGTGGGGCATTGCACATGTATTTTTAAAGGTATCAGGCACTACAGGTGTGCAACAGCACTGAAAAACAGACACTCTTGTGAAAGTGCATACCTACAACCAATCCGACCACAGTCACATACTCGTAAGCCAAATGAATGGTAGAGTATAGGGACTTTGTGAACAAAACCATCAGCATGTTTTACACTCACACACTACCCCAGAAAGCAAGATAGAACCATGTACACTTGAAAAAAAAGGCATGTCAAACAAGTAAACATGTAATGGATTGCAGTAGGGGGTATGTAATAATGGGAAATAGGAAGTTTACCATATATGTATTCTTAACAAGACTTGCTGTACTGATATATTGCTGATAAGAACCTATGGCCATAGCATCTGTGTCTGTATGCAGTGACATGGAATACAGCTCAGGCCCCTGAGTTACCCCAGGAAAGGATGGCTCACATATGACTACTACTAGACTGCGTTGAACAATACTGACTGTGACACTGCTAGGTCAGCTACTGGGATGCCACACATATCCATATGTTATATGTGAATACAACTATGATATACATGTTTGTATCAGAAATATGTGGGACCTATACAGGGTATCTGCATAGTGAAATACTGTTGCAGCTCTGTGTGTTGACCTGCATGTGATATACTGAGCTCATACCATTCAACTGTCCAGTGTTATGCACACTGACCATATATGTGCCTCATATTTGTAGTTATTTACTCAAAGAGTTGTGTTATGTCTGGCAAATAATTTGAAACCTGTGAACACTGACATTACAACATTTCCTCCTCTTTCTGTTGGGTGTTCCTGGTAGGAGTCACCACAGCAGATCATCTGTCTCCATGTCTTCCAGTCCTCTGCATGTTGCTCTGTCATGCCAACCACCTGCATGTCTGCTATCACCACATTCATACACCTTATCCCAGGCTTACCTCTTTTCCTCTTAAATGGCAGCCTCACCCTTTCCCAAATATGCTAAGCATACCTCATCATCACATGTCCACACCAACATAATCATGCCACTCTCTGGCTTTGTCACCAAGCTACTCAACCTGGCCTGACCGCCTAACATACATACAGATTTCTAAGCCTGTCCACCCTCGTCACATCCAGTTCAAATCTTAACATCAACTCTGCTACGTCCAGGTCTGACTCCTGCCTTTTTTTCAATGCCAGTGTCTACAACCCATATAACATACCTTGTCTCACTATTCTCTTGTAGACCTTCCCTATCACTGTTAATGATAATCACCTGTCACAAATCACCCCTGACACTCTTCTACACTAACCACATCCTGTCTATACTCTCTTCTCTACCTCTCCCTCACACAAGTTCCTACCATCACTACCACAGTCCTAGCCTTTCTCCTCTCTGCCTGCCATATGAACATCAGACATCTTCCAGGATATGTCTGTAAATGCAATGGCCACTATACTATCAAATGACATATGTGTATTACAGCAATATAAAGAAAGTGTCACTAATCATAGCCCAGAGCCCAACATGTATGTGCGGCATCCTCCAGATGTCCTGCCCTAACAAGTTGACAGGAATGACTGGGCAGCAAGAGTGTAATTACTGTGTACCATACTGAAATAGAACTGAAATGTATAGCTGGTATTACCTGTGCATACATATGTATGGGTAGGTGTACCTGGATGCCTTATAATGACTGACATGGGATGCAAACCATCAGATACATAAGCTGTACATGTCATACACGTGTGTAATCTTAGTTTCTGTGCAGCCAACAGAGTTACACTTCTACAGCTAATAGTTGTTGCATTGCCCTGACACAGACATGGGTACTAGAATAAACTTAAGTATCATGTTAAAATTGGAGAGGTGTCCAACTGTGTTATGACCTTGTGTCCATGCCTACTGCAAACAGATATATCACTACCCACATAGATGTATGGCCTCAGCAAGACCTTACTTGTGAAACAATAAAGAAAGGGTTCCTCCTAATGCTAAAGTACAGCTATCAGTAACAAGTAAAAACAGTATTCAAAATGAAACGCTGTACAACAATGGCCAGTGAAGTAAAGTTCTCTTGGAGAATAGGTAGTGTGGTTAAATGATATAAAACTTAAAAGTGCAACATATATAGCAAAAAACTTGCATACATTTCCAGTACTTAAATTAAATGCACTTACAAGATAATCACGCTGTGAATGCAGTTATACCATAGCGAAATGATGGCTACAAAGTTTCCAGTTTTATGATGGCTTCAAAGTATCCAATCTTTTTGGTCTGATATACAAAGTATCCACACTGAAGATGTAGTAGCTGCTATATGACTGTGATGAACTGTGATAACAGCTTAACCAGTCTAACAGATCAAATAAAAGTTTCTAGCTTTAATGGCAGTTAAAATCCTTTTATTGTAGGAAAAGTTAAAATCTTCATGTCAAGTTAAAATCTTGATGTAGAATAAAACAGTCCCTATGTATTCCAAATGATAAGCGCTTTCGGTATCTTCTTCAGATTGTAGAGATTGGGACTGGAAGTTCCTTTTTATAGTGTTTGCTTCCTTTACTGTTGAGACAATCATTCAATCATCACACTGTCAACCAGCTGTTTAAACGCACCAATCCTCTTTCCTCTCAGCTGGGGGTGTTCCATTTCCTATACCTTTTGCTTTTAAGGGGTGTGACCAGTCATGAATTATTAAGCCAGACACACCTCCATGTTAACTGATAGTTGGTCTTCTAGCTTTTAGTATAGGTTTCAGTGGGATGATGTTATTCAAGCCTGGCTCAATATCAGCACGGAGGTTCACAATCCACTTACTCTCCCTGCATTCAGTAATATTTTCAATGTCACCTTTCCTTATTCCACTATATACATTCTCTATCACCTTATAAGTGAAAGAATGACCGACATTTCTTTCAGCATGCGTTGCTAAAGCATTATGTGGATCTTTATTGGTAATGTCTCTTTGATGTCTCAAAATGCGATTTTTAAACATCTGATTAGTTTTTCCTACATAGAATGCAGGGCATAGTTTACAGGTAGCCATGTACACCACATTGGGGGTTATACAAGTGGCTTTGACATTAAAGGTGTATTTCTTCTTTGTCCTTGGATGTTCAAATTCGTTATTACAGTCAATCAGTGGGCATGCTGTGCAGTGGCCACACTTGAACGAGCCTTTATGTCCAACAATTTTATGTTTGCTAAACCCATCCTTTGTGCAAAGTAACCTCTTTAAATTTTTCTTATTCTTGTAGCCAAAGCATGGTGTTTCACCTACAATGTCTTTTAGCTTGGCATCCTGGGTGAGGATTGGCCAAAAAAAAAAACAGTGGATTGTGAACCTCCGTGCTGATATTGAGCCAGGCTTGAATAACATCATCCCACTGAAACCTATACTAAAAGCTAGAAGACCAACTATCAGCTAACATGGAGGTGTGTCTGGCTTAATAATTCATGACTGGTCACACCCCTTAAAAGCAAAAGGTATAGGAAATGGAACACCCCCAGCTGAGAGGAAAGAGGATTGGTGCGTTTAAACAGCTGATTGACAGTGTGATGATTGAATGATTGTCTCAACAGTAAAGGAAGCAAACACTATAGAAAGGAACTTCCAGTCCCAATCTCTACGATCTGAAGAAGATACTGAAAGCGCTTATCATTTGGAATACATAGGGACTGTTTTATTCTACATCAAGATTTTAACTTGACATGACGATTTTAACTTTTCCTACAATAAAAGGATTTTAACTGCCATTAAAGCTAGAAGCTTTTATTTGATTTGTTAGACTGGTTATGCTATCACAGTTCATCACAGTCACATAGCAGCTACTACATCTTCAGTGTGGATACTTTGTATATCAGACCAAACAGATTGGATACTTTGAGGCCATCATAAGACTGGAAACTTTGGAGCCATCATTTCACTATGGTATAACTGCATTCACAGCATGAATATCTTGTAAGTGCATTTAATTTAAGTACTGGAAATGTATGCAAGTTTTTTGCTATATATGTTGCACTTTTAAGTTTTATATCATTTAACCACACTACCCATTCTCCAAGAGAACTTTACTTCATTGGCCATTGTTGTACAGCGTTTCATTTTGAATACTGTTTTTACTTGTGAAACATGTCTTCACCAAAGTAGAGTGATCCCCTTTGCTGGACAGCAGCAATGCACAAAGCACATAATGGGATGCTACATTGGCTGCACAGGGCATAGCAGGAGCAGGCACCAATTGGGAAGCAACTCAGTCTTTGTCTGTACAAGTATATTAGGCCACAAGTGGCATACCGTAAGGCTAACTATAACAACACATTGTAGACATCCACTAAGGACAATCACAAAGCCATCTTCACATATGTATGCAGTCTCAGATGCAGCAACACAACCCACCCTGAAATAGTGGTTGATCACACCACATACACACACACACCATAGCTACAGACAACCTGATGCAGACAGGTGTAGGGCAAACATCACCCCCCCGGCTCACCATCAGTATAGATGGATATGCACAGCACATACACCCCACCCATCATCATCATGGATCAAGTGCAGACTGCCTAATCAAGGTTAACAAAAGCACATCCTCTTGGGGCCTAAAAACAGTCATGTCTGCATCCTACATGAACCCAGCCATATCCTTCTAGCTCCATTACATACTGTATGCAAGGAAAGCCTGAACACCATTGACATCCCATCTGCAAGGAACATGGCCACTGTCAACCCTCTACACAAATGTGAGTGATGAATGGGGGTTTATGCAGTTTACTGGCCATCACTGGGGGGAACATGACATGTCAGGGTAGGAGTACAGTGCATGTTCATACAGTGATAATAGGTACAGGGGTATGATGTGTATGTAAGTGGTGGGTAATGATAGGCAATATTTATGTGCTGGCCCTGTAAAGAACCCTGGGCAATGTCAGAGGTCCTGTGATGTGTTTCCCTGTTTGTCTTCCAGGTGCCATGCAAAGACAACCATGTTACACTGCTGAGGAGACAGCGGCCTTCATAGAGGCTGTGATTACACAGCACTCCATCCTTTTCAGCCATAGCCGGCAAAATCTCTGGGAGCGGACTGCCCTGTGGGATGAGCTAGTCCACAGAGTGAACATCTTGGGCCACCATGGATGTACTTATGATCAGGTCAGGCATAGAGTGACTGACTTGATACGTAGAGCGCACAAAGTGCTGCTGCAGTTGTGAGGGACTGTACCTCTTCCGGTGTGAATCTGGCCACACAGGCCCCACTTATGGCAATGGAGGAGCTCCTTGTCAACCTTGGAGCAGCCCCCACACAACCTCAAACATGAGAAACACCAGTCGTGGAGGTGGGTGGCATCCATCAATAGGTGATGAGCATCCAGGTAAGGCCAAAGTTCACAACAATGTAATGAGGTAGCTGTCAAACTGTCTTCCATAGAGTTTCCAGATGCATATGTAAGTGCTAAATGGATTAGTGGGTGAGGTTTAGTAATGCACACAAGTGCACATATATGGTGAAAGACAGCAAATTGTGTAATACCATAGAGTTGACTTAAACCTCTGGGTACAGGACACAGCACCAGTCAACAATAATACATGATTTTATTTACTATGACTGTAAATGGCCCAAATGAGTAAGACAGTTAAAGTCTCTGAATGGTCAGAGATGAAAGCGCTTGATAGTACTTTTTTATTTTAAATGTCTTACTCATTTTGGCCATTTACAGTCATAATAAATACAATTGTTGACTGCTGCCATGTCGTGTACCCTGATGTTTACTTTAGATCTGGTTTATTTTTCAATTTTATATGTGTAATATCATAGTATGTACTGTACCTGTGCAGAAATGTAGAATTCATCTTGTATCAATGCCAAATGTGAATCTTCTGACAATACCTCTCCCCCACAAATACAGAGATACCTCTGGTCTACACATGGGACAGTGGCCTGAAGCTGGTATGTATGGTATTTTCCTGTTGTGGCTCACCAGTACCCCAGGCATGTTAAGGTCATGCATGTGACCATGCACACAACTGCGACACTCGGCCATATGGCAATATCTACATGTTCACTTGTGGTGGTGTTTACTGCATGGCATCACAGTGGTCAACACAGGGGCCTATTTGCAGGAGATGCCACATATTTGTAGCATACCTCACAACCTGTCACTGCAGGAAATCTAGACAAAGACTGACTAAATTGGTGGACAAAGGTCCAAAACTAGGGTCATATTGTGTAAAATAGTGTTATACAGTACATATAAATGGTGTACACACCTGTTAGAATGCCAGGTATTTGTGATATACAATAATGAGAGCACAATAGACAATTTCAAACTCCAGCCAACCTTTCATGTGACCTATAACCTGCACAATTAAATTGTAAAGCAAACAAAGCTGTTAAGGGAACAATAATGACACATAATTGTACAACAACCTAAATGCATATGTGTGTACATGCTGAGGCTGAAGCTAATACTGTGTTGACACAGCTTTTGATATAACTACAGCAGTACATCTTATTGGGTACACACCTGCCATCAATTACAGAGACCCTTTGATTAACAGCAAATAACGGTTAGCTGTCCTACCAGGATTATCTTAGCATATAGCCAGTTGCCTGCTACAGCAACAGGCATGGTTTGCATGCAGCTGATGAAGCTGCTAAGGGATGACAATTTCTGAGATGTATCAGCCTGGAGAAGAGTACCAAAACATTTCCACAGCATTGCACATACCATGGAATACAGTGCAGACAGTCATCCAAAGGTGGTGAAAATATGCGGCTACTTTGACATTGCGAAGGAGTGGACATCCCTCCAAATTCTATGAGACTACATCACCACAACTGGCCAGGGAGGCTGCCAGGAGCCCTACAGCAACAATGAAGGAGTAACAAGAATGGTGAGTACTACACGTGACATCAATCTTTCGTCGTCTCCATATGTCTTGACTATAAAGCAGGGTTGGAGGATGACAGCAGTTCCTCACAAGAAACAATATCCAGGCCTTGATAAAGTGTGAAAACAAAACATCAGATCTTCAAAGAGCAAGTGAGAAAATGTGTTATGGTCATATGGGATCAAGGTTGAACTCTTTGGCCACAATCCTGACAGGTATGTCTGGCGCAATAACACCACTGCACATCACCACAAAAACACCACCCCCACAGTGAAACATGGTGATGGACATGTCCTGCTTTGGGGTTGCTGTTCACATGCTGGAACTGGGGCTATATCCAAGTAGGAGGGGATTATGAACAGTTCCAAACACTGGTCCCTTGTGGCTCCAATCCTTCTGGTGTTTGCCACATAGCTGTGGATGGAGAGGGATCCCACCTTTCCACACAACAATGGCCCAAACCATACATCCAAATCAACAAAAGGATGGCTTCACCAGAACACATGCAACATTTTGCACTGTCCCAGCCAGAGCCCACACCTACATTCAATACAAAATATGTATGGTGACCTGAAGAGGGCAGTACATAGGAGAAGCACTTGCAATCTGAGAGAGTTCATAGGTTCATAGGTTCATAGGTTCATACTAGGCTATCTGCCCTAGGGCATTTATAAGACTAGACAGAATGTGTTTGGCTTTCGCCACCCATTTTAAATTTATTTTGCTATGCCCTTTTTCGAGGTTAGTATACTATGCCTCTATCTAACAGTGACACAGAAGTGATACCAACCTATGATCTCCCATCCACTCATCAAGATTCCTCTTGAAGAGAATCAATGAGGGACTCTGCCTAACCTGGACTGGGATTTTATTCCAGAGTGAAGGGAGCCTCTGGGTTATGAATCTGTCCCTCCAGCATGTCCTATTTATTTCAGTGCTGAGGTTCAAGTCTCTCGGCGCGTAGCTCGATGGGATTTGGATTTTCTGAGGTGCAGCATGTCCATTAATTCGGGTTGGACATGGCTTTATATCAGGCACAGATCTCCTCTGAACAGGTATGCCACTGAGTAGAGCTGGAGTTTCTTTAACCGGCAGCATATGGCATCTGTTTGAGCCCTTTGATCCTC
Organism: Protopterus annectens; assembly: GCF_019279795.1. Taxonomy (NCBI): domain Eukaryota; kingdom Metazoa; phylum Chordata; order Ceratodontiformes; family Protopteridae; genus Protopterus; species Protopterus annectens. The sequence goes on from NC_056728.1 coordinate 658,505,504, forward strand.
TTGGTGAGGTACTTTTGGGTCTTTCCAGTTGCTGCAGGTGTCTGGTAAGGTACATCCCAAAAGGGCATTGTACTCAATTATGGGCCTGATGAGGGATGAGTAAAGAGGCACGATGACCTCCCTGATCTAGATGTGAATCCCTTCATGATTAGGTGGGCTATATAAAATGTTTTTCTAACCACTTTGGCCACGTGGTTGTCAAATGAGAGATTGTTATCAACTTGGGTCCCCAGGTCCCTAATTACTTCTTCTGTACTTAATGGATTTCCACCTATGTGGTAATTTGTGGGCACTTTGTTTTGCCAAAGGGATGACTATACACTTTTGGCATTTAGCTTGAGGCCATGGCTCTGGCACCAGTTGTCTGTTTCTATGAGGCCCTTTTGGAGGATGCTTGTGTCGGCTGGAGAGTCGATTATGGCACCCAGTTTGCAGTCATCTGCGAACTTGGTCAGCCACAGTCCTTCCGTGTTGGCCTGTACCTCCGAGAAATATATACCGAACAAGAGAGGTCCCAGGACTGAGCCTTGTGGGACACAACTTGTAACTGGTTTGGAGTCTGACATGGCTCCAGCAATTCTAACCATGTGGGTTCTGTCCTTGAGCCAGTTTGCAATCCATCTAGTGACATAGGGGTTTATATTTAAGCTGGTGAGCTTATCTATAATGCCAGTAGGCTTTTGCAAGGTCCAGGTAGGCTGTCTGGACCACCTTCCCCTCGTTAATGGCCTTGGTGACTGTTTCAAAGAAATTGACCAGGTTTAAGAGGCAGGATCTGCCCTTAACAAAACCGAACTCGGTAGGATCCAGTGTTTGTAGGTCCCCAATATCTTTATTTATGAGGTCCATGATGATCCTTTCCATAGCTTTGCAGACCAAGCTAGTCAGGCTTATGGGGCGATAGTTTCCAGGATCCGTTGAGGCACCACCTTTATGGAGAGGGACCACTGTTGCTGTACGTCACTCTTTGGGCACATATCCTGTAGTAAGGCTGAGATTGAACAGTAGTTTTATGTTTGGGTTTAGCTCTTCTTTGAGTTCATGTAGGATGCAGCCCGGGACACCATCTGGTCCCATTGATGCTGTGTTTTTGCTTTGGAGGGCTCTTACCTGAGCATCTGAGATGTCAGGGGGCAGCACTCTGCTGGGATAGATATTTGCCCTTTGGTGGGAGAAGTTTGCACTGAACCTGTCAGCTTGGATGTTGGCAATGTCTGTGGGTTCGTGTATTTTTGTCATTTTGGACTAATTCTGAGCATATCTGGGAATTACCACCCAGGTTCCTAACATAACTAAAGAAAGCCTTGTGATTATCCTTAGTGTCCTGTGCAATTTTTCTCTCGAAGCTGGCCTTAGACAATTTTATGTGTGCCCGTAGTTTTTGCTAATACTGATCAGTGATGCCTTCCCTTTTGGGATTTTGCTTTATCATTTAGTAGCTTCCTCCTTCTATTGTATAGTTTGTTTATGGCTGGGGTCCACCAGACAGGACGTCTGCCTTTGGAGGATTGGGTCTTGGTTTTATTTGGGATCGCATGATCCATGCATTCCTGAAGGTGTTCATAGAATGCGTTTATAAAGGATTCTGCGGTCTGGGCTGTATTTTCCACAGGCCGGGGCTTTGAAGGATTCCACCTCAGTTTTGAGGAGTGTAAAATTTGCTTTAGAAAAGTTTTCACTGTGGTTTTCTGGGCAGGGGTGGGGTCAGGATGTGAATATCCAGTGAGATTAGTTTATGGTCTGATCTTACCAGTGAGGGATACACTTCTGGTCTGGAGCATAGAGTCCCCATGTTGGTGATGATCAGGTCCAGTATGTTTTCCTCTTGTGGGACTGGTAACAAGTTGTTCCATAGCATTTGAGTTTATTAATTCTAGGAACCTTTGGGCTAGGTGTTGGAGCTAGAGTAATGCTCCCAGGCTATGTTTGGGTAGTTGAAGTCACCCAATATAATGGTGTTTGGAGAGACCTTCATATTTTCTAGTGTTCTCAGGAAGGCCGAGGGTTCCTGGTTTTGGGAGGTGGTCTGTAGCAGGCTATAAACTGGAAGGCAGTTTTACCCACTGTTAGTTGCACATGGATAGTCTCTGATGCTTCGTGTTTGCCACCAACCTGGAGGTGTGGGTATTTTGATGAATATCGATACTCCCCTCCTTTGTGGTTCGTCCAAGTTTTGGGGCAAAAGCATGGTATGAGGTATAACCTGGTAGTGCTGGGTGCTCGGGAGCCCTGAACCAGGTTTCTGTTACTGCACAGATATCGATGTTCTCCATGCTAAGGAGAGTTTGAGTGCATCTTGAGGTTTAGACTTCTGGCGTTGAGTAGCATTACTCTTAGTTTCTTATCCCTTGTGATACCTATGGAGGTGGGTTTGTCTTTTGAGCCTTGCCTAAAAGGCACTATGGGGTAGCAAGAGCCTTTGCCAATATCCAAAGCCCAGGGTGACAGGTGCAAGCCGTCCCTAGCGAGCATGGGCTTGTCGAGCATATCATCCCAAGCTGACAGGCATTGGATCCCCTTTGAATGACACCAGTACTTAAGCCAATTGTTGAAATTGATCATCTTGTCTTCATATTGTGGCATCATTCTTGGTGAGGGTAAGATGCTACTCAAGGTCAGGGTCATAGCCTGGGCTACATGCTCAGAGAGCTCCTTTATGTCTCTTTTCATGTAGTCCAGGGAGGTGCGTCTCAGGTCATTCACACCAGCATGGACAATGACTAAGTCATATTTGTACTTGCCTTGGAGTGACCTGAGTGTTTGTGTTATGTGGATCCTAGCACGACAGGCTGCTCACTGTGACCCTCTCCTTGTTCAGCCTGGTGAGCGGGACGCAGTGTGCCTGATGATAGAGTCACCTATTACAAGTGTATCAGGTGTGTTGTTAAGTCTTAAGGGCTGTGACTGTTTGGCACACTGGCTTTGTGAGATATGTGTTGCCGTGTTTTGTTTTGAGGTAGCTGCTTGGGTGTCTGCTTTGGAGGTCTCTGCTGCTTCGCAGATCTTTATTTAGAGCCTTCAGTATGTTTTGTGTGATTATGTGTTTGGTTTGCTGTCGTGGTAGGTCTATGTGAGACTGGAATTGTAGTGAGTATGGTTTCCTTCTCCTCCTGACTGGTTATGCCAGTACTGAGTTGAGAGAGCTTAGCCTCCAGTTTGGCTATATGGTTGCATATACAGTTGGAGGTGTTTTGCAAGGGAGATTGTGCAAACATTGGCAAGTCAAGATGTGCCATGCTGATGGACACCTTCCCAAGAGGACTGAATGCTGTGATTAAATCAAAAGCTGCTTTAACAGAGGATTAATTTAAGGGTGCTCACACTCATGTAACCAGCCTATTGTACCTTTCACACTCATGTAACCAGCCTATTGTACCTTTTTCATTTACCATATGTTACCCGTAACTGATGTATATGTTCTTCAGTTGGATTGCACAGGGTATATGTCATATGAAATGAGGGAAATGTTATGACCTGATTTCTGAGGTTTCATTTGATATATTACAATATCCTGGCATGTTAACAGGGGTGTGTAGACTTACTATATCTCCTGTAAGCTTGGGAAGTCATTAGAGTAACCGGCTTTGTTTTGACATACATGTACTGCAGGTTATACAGTCTGCACCTCAATTTATGACAATAATTAGTGGCACCAATCCACAGGTCATCCCAGTAATGTATCAGACAAACATAGGAGTTATGAGGAACAGACCATACATATGAGCCACACATCTAGATATTCAGCAAAACTCTGTACAGTCGGGAGGTATGTTTTGTAGGAGTTGCCACAGTGCTATACAGGTGAACAGCAATAATGTTTACATGGGTGCAGTGTGTGCTAGGTGGGGGCCCATCACCTACTAACACCACTCACATATCCCAGAGGTGTATATTAGTAGTAACAGTACATGACAGGGCTGCACTGCATGATGCTGATAGTCTGTCCAGAGTGTGTATGCCATTGTCTGACTGTGTGTTGTGACTGTTACCAGTTGGCTAATGTGAGGTCTGTGTAATGCCCTTGATGCACCTCACCTGCATGTATGTGTGTGTGTGTGTGTGTGTGTGTGTGTGTGTGTGTGTGTGTGTTTACCAGCAAACTGTATAGTGCAGGTAGTAATTTACATAGCTTGTCTATTCCTCATGGTTGGACATGGTGGCCATGGTCCCTCCCACACTGGTTCTGATGTTAGTGTCTCTGCAGACTCTGACCATGATGATGTTCCTATTGAGGCACAGGTGGGGTTGTCAGTGGCTGAATCTGTGCCATCGGTTGGCATCCCACTGTTGTCAATCCCATCCCCACACACAGTCACAATGCCCACACATACCCCATCACCAGTGGCCACAGATAATGGACAGTTGGCAGGTGGTGGCATAGAACAGGCTAGTGTGGTGACTATGGCAAGTGTGGGTGCATGCACTAGCCAAGGCCAGAGTGCTGGCAAGGTCACACACAGGCAGAGTGCTCAGAGGAGGATTGCATCCCGTCATGCTCTTGTTGCAAGCACCACAGCAGCAGTCACCAGACGCATGTTTCGGGCCATCCTGGCAGCACAGGCATGTATTGAATGTAACACCAGACATATATGCAGGGTCGTGGATGAGTGCATCCCTGGTGTCCGTGGGGATATTTATGAACTCACTGTGGCCATCCTTGAGAGTAATGAGGTCATGGATAGATGGTGGAGGGGAGACCTTGGCACTCCTCAACCATGGAATATCTGTGGTTGAGCATTTGGCAGGGGATGGCCAGCCACCACATGGACATAGGTTAGCACCACGACCAGCTGAAGATCTATGTGGCCATGCACCATAACTTTCCCACAGTGGTAATATCACCAGCACTACAGAAGGGGGTGTGCTGTCCATGCCATGACACAGCAGGCCATGGGCATGTGGTGCTGACCATTCCCAACAGAGACACAGATCCAGCAGACACCATCGGGGAGTAGTACTGCATCCGGACTTGGCCCTTGTGGTGCTGGTGAGAACCCTGGCAGGACCAGTTCCCATGTTTGTGGCAGGATACCGTGAACTATACACCCTGCCATGTATGGCCCACAGCTGTCCACAATACCTCTGTGTAGGGTGGCCACATGCCATGACTGTGTGCATACAAACACACACACATCACTATCACACAAGTCACCTACACACACCACCCTTGCACAGCCCATTTAATGAACAGCCCCCAACACACATGCAAGATGTCAACCATATGGCCCAGTATAGGCCTCTGGCAGACCCATACAACACCCTGTGCATATGATGATACCTGTGCCACATCCCTGCCATCCATACCATCGATGCAGGGACATGCTAATATGGGTCTGATGCACAGGGTAACTTTAGTACATTGTAGCTAATTAATGGTGTGCAAGGTGCTGTCATCTGGCATTTGCAATGGGAACATATCAGAGTGTGTGTACCTTTTCAGCCATGATGCATTATTGGTGTTAGTAACACTATGTGAATTCTGTTTGTGTTCCAGCTGTCTGTGTGTCAGCAGGATGTGGCCCAGCAGACATCAACGATGAAGGGTATGGCAGTGTGGTAACACATCAGCCATGTCATAGCCAAGGTACAGCTACATCTGCACACATTTCCCAGATATAACAGTTATTGCATGTTCCTCGCAGCTTATAGGACTGAAGGTTTGTAGATAAGTCTATGATGGTTGACATCAGCTCTTGTAGAGTGGACAATTGTAAGTGTAGTGTGAGGAGCACACCTCAGATTGCTAATGCCCACAACCGCAGAGGATATTGTGTTGACCAAACACACAGAGAATACTGTTTGCACACAACCACACACACACACACACACACACACACACACACACACACACACACACACACACACACACACACACACACAGGATCACAGTTGGCAGTGTTGTGTTTGGAACCCCTACCCATCAAGTTGTGGCATCACACTATTATGTGGTTATCGCAGGTGGCACAGGACTACTAGTGTGATGATTGTTACAAGGTACCTGAAAGGTGAATCACAGCACATGGCCTTTTGAGGTATGACAATGGTGGGTGTACTGGGTGTGAGAATACTCATAACAGTGTCACATACAAGTCTGCACACTCACAGCCACTGCTATACACACCAATATACACACTCACACACTTGCCAGTACTGACATTAGCAGCCAGTACTGACATCAGCCCAACCTATCTTGTTATTTGTACCATAATGTTGCATGGGGCTTATAGGGCTGAACAGTGTCTACAGATACCAATGCGGTTTATGTGAACAGTGGACCTCATACAGTAAACCTAGTAATGTGTACTGCGAGTACCATGGCATAAAATATGAAACCCTGGCCATCCAATGGATGTCGTTCTCACACACACACACACACACACACACACACACACACACACACACACACACACACACACACACACACACATACTCTTCTTTCATACGCACACACATTTGCCAGGACTGAGATTATAACCCCATACCTATCTATTTCTACTACATTGTTACATTTATTGCACATGCCATGGAGCTTATGGTGCTGACACTTGTCCAAATGTACTTCTAAGGTGAGGGACATCACCAGGCCTTGCAAATTATGACAATGGGTGATGTACTGGGTGAAAGAGGCAAAAAATACTGTAACCTACACACACTTATACACAAAAATACACACACACACACACACACACACACACACACACACACACACACACACACACACACACACACACACACACACACTTGCCAGGACTCATATTAGAACCCCTAGCTATGTAGTTATTGGCATTATGATGTTATGCAGTTACCACACACACCACAGAGCTTATAGGTTGAAGACTGTCCCAAGGTACCTATATGGTGTATAACATCAACAGCACTTGGAAGGTATGGCAGTGGTAGTTGTACTGGGTGAGATGGACCTCCAACTACTTTCACCAAGATGTTTACACACACACAAACACTTTTATACACACTAATGCAAACACACACATTTGAAAGTACTGAGATCCACAGGTGCAAAGCATCATAGGCACATACTAGGCAAATGGCCATGGAGGCTTTACCCATGGGAATACCTTAGCATCATGCTACCAGTTGATACTCCCCAGTGTGACTGAGTATAGTCACTGGAGTGGTCACCAGGGTGGGTATGCTATCCCCATCCTCTCCTCCTGATTTCTCTTGAAGAGGGCCAGTGATGTGCTCTGCTTGACATGCAACATCTATTCTATAGCATGGTCAGTCTCTGGGTTGTGAACCTGTCCCCCCAGCATGTCCTGTTGATTGTGAGCATGGGGTTGAGGTATCTGGGGCATAATTTGTGGACAGATTGGTTTCTCCGGCTGTAGCATTCCTGACAGGGTTGGGTCAGACAAGGCTGTGTATGTCAGGCAGAGATCATACCTAAGTAGCCAATATGAGACAGAGATTTATTGGAAGTGTTGAAGTCTGCCCATATGGGGCAAGTATGTAGTAACTAAGATCCTCTTTGTGAGGTACATTTGCAGCCTCTCCTGTTGTTGCAGGTGTCCAGTGGGGTACATGGCAAATGGGCCATAGTATACATTGATTGGCCTACTGAGGGTAGAGTGCAGGGAAACACTGTCTTTTTACTTCCCGGATTCAACACCCTTAGGAGAAGTGACACATGGAAGGACTTTCAGAAGAGACTGGCACTGTGGTGGTCAACAGAGAGCTCACTGTTGACTTGTATTCCCAGTTCCCTTATACCAACATCAGTGTTCAGTGGACTACCATCATTGTATTACCTTATGGGAACCATGTCATACCCAAAGGGGATGGCGCCACATCATCTGGCATTGAGCTTATGTCCAGGGTTCTGACAACAGTCATGTGTCTCAGAGAGGCCTTTGTGAAGGATGGAAACCTCACCTGGGAGTTAATAATAGCACCCACCTTGTAGTCATCTGCAAACATTGTCAGCCAGGGTGCCTTCATATCAGGCTGGTCCTCAGAGGTGTGGATCTCAAACATGAGGTAACCCAGGTCCACAACCTGTAGGACTCAACTCGTGACTGTTCAGCAGTCTGACATGGAGTCCGCTACTTTCACACTGTGGATTCCATCTGTGAGGCAGTTTGCAGGCCACCTACTGATGTAGGGGTTGCTGCCTACCTGAGTGTGTTTGTGTATGATTCCTGAGTGGGGAGTGATTTCCAAGGATTAGATGGGCTGCCTATATTGTTATCTGTTCCATCCTGTCACATAGTTATTGCACATGGCACAATGCTTATAGGGATGCAGAGTGTCTACAGGTCCCTCTACAGTGGATGACAACTGTGGGCCTAGTAAGGTGGACACTGGGACATGTACTGGGTGGGCAACAGCAAAAAGTAGCAAAACCCACCCCCAGTGGATATGGTTCTCACACAAACACAACCCCACCACCAATAGGATACTGTTCTTACACACATGCACATTTGCCAGGACTGAGATAGGAAGCCCTACCTATCAATTTATTGCTACCATAGTGTTACACATTTATCACATGTGCCACAGAGCTTATAGGGTGAAGGTTGTTCAGAGATACTTCTAAGGCGAGGAACATCGCCAGCCCTTGTAAAGTATGGCAATGGGTGATGCACTGGGTGAGAGAGGCCACAAAATTCTTTAAATACACACTTACACACACACACATTTGCTAGAACTGGGATTAGACCTCTTATCTTACTAGTTATTTGTACTATAGTGTTACACAGTTATTGCACGTGCCACAGAGCTTATAGGGCTGAGACTTGACAAAAGGGACTTCTAAGGTGACTGATATCTGCAGGACTGCTAAAATAAGGTAATGGGAAGTGTTCTGGGTTTGAATTGACCCAAAATCTTTGACTTATAAAAGCACACAAACACGCGCACACACACACACACACACACACACACACACACACACACACACACACACACACACACACACACACACACACACACACACACACACACACACACACACACACACACACTTTTACTAGGACAGAGATTACAACACCTACCTAACTAGTTATTTGTGCTATAGTGTTATGCAGTTATTGCATGCACCACAGAGCTTATAGCACTGAGGCTTGATGAAAAGGACTTCTGTGATGACAGACATCATTAGGACTGCTAAAGTAGGGCACTGGGAAGTGCACTGGGGGAGGCTGTTAATTCTTAAATCCTTTCTTTTACTCCAGTCCAGTTTGTTTTGTGCTACAGCCATACCTCTCAACCTGTTTGTGCAGGATATCTGGAGATAGCCTATCAAAATGGGGAGACAATGGGTCATAAGGTGATTGTAACTTTTTCTCTCAGTAATGTATGGGTTGCTAGGGTTACAGGACTTGTTTTAGCAGACATCTGACATATATGATGTTTGACACTGTCATGTATTATATCAGTACCTTGTGACATACCTCCTCAGATCATCACAGTTATTTACAGAGGAATACAGGATGGATGATGCACACACCAATAGTAATGCATGGGTTGCTAGGGTTACACGGTTTGTTTTAGCAGACATCTGATATATATGACGTTTGATACTGTCATGTATTATTTCAGTACCTTGTGACATACCTCCTCAGATCATCACAGTGATTTACCAGAGGAATATACAATGGATGATGCGCACACCAGTATTATGGGACAAATGCTACTCATTCTTGCACAGTCCAGACTGTTGAGAGGTGTGCCTACAACCAATTAACTGATGGAGCTGTGGAAATGGTCCAGCACCTTGGTGATATATTACAATGGTGGACTCTCTGTGCATCTCTGTTCTGGCATGGTCTGATTTCCAGTCCATGGTTGGGTAATATAAGTCAGACAAGATTAGAGTGACAGGCAGACTCCAGATAGATTTTTAGTGGATAATATATGTGGAGGGAGGGTCTTGGGTCAGATATGTTGGCCTATAGCTACCAGTACTTTGCATAGGGGGTCTTCTCAAAGGTTGATTGCACTTGGAGGGTCTTGTGTATGTCAGACTGTTTGACCAGCCTGTGTTTGTGTGTGTGTGTGTGTGTGTGTGTGTGTGTGTGTGTGTGTGTGTGTGTGTGTGCGTGTGTGTGCGTGTGTGTGTGTGTCTCACATATATGTATGGCCCACCTCATTTTGCTTGGCTGGCCACATTTTGGGGTCAGGATGTTGCATAGGATGACTGATCAGGGAAGGGTGTGTTACTCCCCATGGCTGTGGGCCAGGGTTCTGTGGGTGCAGACATGTTACCATCTTCCAGGGTTAGAACTGCCTACAATGAGTTCATTCCCTTGTTTAGACTCCTAGCCCTGCCTGTCAACTGTATAGAGTATCACAGAATGTCCAGATCCATGACTCATATATCTAGTTGGTTACCCAAATGAGTGTGGATTTTAAGGAAAAGTGTTTTGCGTGTCACTCAGGGTTGAAGTCAGATATTACTGACAGTTAACATTGCAGTTTCAGACTTCATACTTTTCAGACATTCCATGCTAATATAATCATTCCATCAATTTTCTAACATTATTAGAGCAGTATTTTAAAATTGTCCTTCCCTTTAGACCTTTATTATCCCATTATTCATGGCTTTGTCCAGATTTCTGGCTCTCTGAGGCTGGCAGGTTTGCTACTAGCAGTTAACAGCATGGTCTTTCTTTGCATTTTGTAGGCTGTGTTATGATGGTGTTATGAACCCCATAACATTCCCTAACAGGGCAATGAGGACTAGGCATGGGAATTTGCCAGAGGCCTGTAGGCCAGGTGTGACAGATGCAGGCCATATGTAGCAAGGCAGTGCATTCTCATGATCATATGTTTCCAGGCTGCTGGCAGTGGACACCCCTGGGATGGCACCAGTAATTTAATTGTATGCTACTGAGAACTGCTTTCTGTTCATGTTGAACCATCAGTCAAGTTGACAGCTGGATGCTGCTTAAGGTTAGGGACATGTTACTGCATTTCTGTTGGACTGTGGGTTGAGGGGAGTGACACATCTGTACACAATACACATTTGCTGAGACTGTTCTGATATTTGCTTAACATTTTGGCCCCATTAAGCATCGTGGTGTGCCATATCTTTGAGACTAAAGGCATAAAAGTATCAACCACCGGTCAGATTGTTCTGGCGAAAATATTTTTAGTTTCAGACTTCTTACCTTTCAGAGCCATACTGCCACTGCCAGACCTGCTGCGATATCACTGTGTACGTCTGTAGGTGGGAATTTCATGGATGTTGCCATGTGGGGGCCTTTGCCAGACATTTCTGTATGGTTTTCTACAGCTGATTTGCTGGGTGAGGCTGGGGCTGAGTATGGGACCCCCACTTTCACATCCATGCATGTGATCTATGACCCCCACCAGTTATTTGGCTCACCACATACACTGCAGTACTATTTATCAATTAGGGTGATACTGTATAGTGTAGGTAAGCCAGTACTGGGCATACACTTCCTGCTGTCCCACAGAGCTGTCAGTTGCCTGCTGCTATCCCAATAAGCCACCCCATGCCTTTGCATGCTTGCATCAATACCATAGCTATGCTATCAGAACATTCTACTCCATTCATTTATTGTTAAGAAGAATGACTTACCTTGTGCCTGAGGCAGTTGTGAGGACAGTGCTTGAGGGCTGAGTATGTCAGATGCATGCAGTGCACTGCCTATACATGGTAAAGTATAGGTGGTGTAATGTTTGGCATCCATTTTACTGTGTATGCGAGTCAGAGAGAGAGATATCAGTCCCTAGGGCCCTACAGTGTTAATGTATGTGCTATGCATTGCCTCTTTGCCAGGGAGAGGGCATACTGGGCATGCCTCCATCTGCCTACAGGGACAGGCTCAGGATCTTCCTCCTCCGAGTCACTCTGTACCTGTGGAGTCCTTGGCAATGGTGGGGGACTGTGTGGCCCTTCCCCGTTTTGTTCCTGCTGCAGCTGTTTCCACAGGATCATATTGTGTAGCATAGCACATACTATGAACATGTGTGCACATGTGGCTGGAGAGTACTGCAAGGCTCCACATGCTGTTTCCTGAATCACTCGGTGGCCATATTCCATACAGGAGCGGCTACACCGTTCCTGCATGGAAACTTTTGCTTAATGAATCCCAGGGCACATTTAAGATAAGATGTGTCTATTGTCTGTAAAGATCATCCAACCCCTATGTAACAAGACAATGCCCCGGCAACTTTGGAATTCTAGATGCAAATATTCAGTAGTTTGAGGATTCAGAATGTATAGAAGGAAACAAAAACATAAAGGAAAGAAAAAGTTCACAACAAATAAGGAAGAAAAAGAAACTGACAAATGTCTGTAAAGTAAAGAGAATACATACTAAAAAGGACACTGCTTTGTTACGTAACACACAGATTACAGGGCGTGCTAACATTTTTATATCAGAAAACCTTCAGTCTACAGAAAAAGGCATTTTTTTTCCAAAAGAGAATGTAGAAGAAAGAGGCAAGGGAAGATGTTAAGTAAGAAATAAAAACTGAAGGTGGACAGATCAAAGAACATTATTGTAAGAAAAAGGAAGAGAAAGACAGAAGAAGACTACACGTTTCAAGCTATGGATGTACAAAGCCAGCTGGATGAGAATGTTATGCTTGTTGATTTAATACTCAGTGAAAACAGTGGAATTAAAAAGACTAATGCTGATGGAGATCATTCCTTTGTAACAACTGATAGAGCAGATATTATTGTATAATAAGCTGAAGATTCTTCAGATCTGGTTAGAAAAGATATTTTTGTAATTGGAGATACTGTTATTAGAGGAACTGATACTTAATTTGCAGAGAAGATAATGCTAGGAAAAGAAAACGATTGTTATGCTTGCCACGAGCAAAAATAGAAGATGTATGACAAGTCTTGGAACGCCTTAATGTAAGAAAGTGCAAATCTGTTTTTATTCATGCCAGTTCAAGTGATTTCATCCACACGGACTCTCTGACTGTAAGTAGGAAACTTACAGACCTCGTAGATAGCATAGCTTGTACTGGAGTTAGGATGTATTTTTCACAAATCGCATATACAAAGGATAGTTCAGGTCACTGTGAATAAAAATAATTTTTGGTAAATACCAACATGGAAAAAATGTCCCATTTTAAAAAATGGAAATGTGTAGAGCCTCCAAGCCTAGTTTGGGACACACATGCTCAGACAGGATGGCGTACATTTGTCAAGATTAGGGAAGAGAATATTTGCAGCAGATAATTTTGCAATATTTGACAAACACTAGGCAGGATTTTTGCCAGGTCAATAATGTAACAGTTCTCAGATAGCAAAATTTGATGCATCTCTGATGGTTGTTAATGCTAGGAGCATTAATAATAAGTATTTTTTTGTTTTATAAATTGGAAAATGTGCTATGTTTCCACAAGATTGATGTTATTGCTTATGAAACATGGTTAAAGATCAATCACTGTAAATAAGTTCTGTCAGGGTATAAATGTTTTTACTGTAACAGACATTCTAAAAAGAAATCATGTGGAGGTGTTTTGATAGGGATTAAAGGTAGTTATGAGATCTGTGATTATTACATGTTCAGTGATAACACCACTACTATAGACTGTGTAACTGTGAAATAAAGACAACACTGGAACATATAACAATTGTTGGAGTGTATAGACCACCAAAGTCAAGTGCAAATTACATAGAGGAATTCATACGGAGGGAAGAATAATATTAGCTTGCGATTTAAATTTATCAGAAACAAATTGGAATAATATTAATTTAACAACAATAGTTAAGGGAATTATTCACAACATATGTTCTGGAACAACAATTGCTTCAGATTGCAAAAAAAAAAAAAAAAAAAACTACCAGGGAACAAAACATACTAGACATGGTTTGTGTTCCTAAAGAAATTATAGTTTTACCACCATTGATGTGTAGTGATCATGGGTTTATAAAGGTGACTCTGTTGCTAGATAATTCTGCCAAAGTGAAATCTAAACCAATGCACAGAAGGTTACATACAGATTATATGGAAGCAAAACAGTCACTTCTTAAATGTAACTGGAGTGATGTGTTCAGTGGAAGAACTCCAGATGGAATGTGTAAAGTTTTGAAAGAGAAATTGTTTGCATGCAAAAAATAAAATAAAAAACATTTAACATCAGGATCTAGGCATACAACATCAGGGGGGGGTATATTTCCATAAGAACAAGATACTCAATTAAGGTGAGAGGAAAAACATAAATGGAAGACAGATTGAACTACAACTTTGAAAACTGAAAAAAAAAACCTGGACAAACAAATTAAGCATTGTATGATAAAAGATCGAGAAACATTTTAAGAAAATTTATATAGCGATATTGAGCAGAATAGGAAACCTTTTTATAACTACATAAGATGTGGAATGAGTAAAGACCTACAAACTGAAAAACTGTTTGTAAATTCTAGAATTCGTTCTCAGACATAACAGATTATATATATATTTACAAAATCTTATACAAAACACTTTGGATCCACAAAGGGATCTGGTAAATTTTCCTAGTAACATCAAAGTAACCTAAAATTTTGGAATCAAATTAGATTATATTGAAAAAAGAAGTGTGCAAACTGCATCCAAACAATGCATAAAGAGGAGATGGAATTAATAAATAATGACCTGAGAACACTTCAGCAAAAACTTACACTACCATTATATCTTTTATTTACTAGGTCATAAATATGGGGAGATTCCTCAAGATTCTAGACGTGCTTATTAAACTTGTCTTTAAGTGAAACGAGCGTAGTACAAACATAGAGTCATGTAGACCCATAAGTCTACTTTCCTGTGTGGAAAAAATAAAGGAGAAGGTAATATTAGATAAGTTATTGTCAGAACTGGATAGGTTGAGACGTAAAACTATATATCAGCATGCATATACTGAAAATAAATCTATTGCCACCTGTAACATAATGTTCTATAACAATATAATAAAAGCTATAAATGAAAAATTGTGCTGCAATGTAATTTATATACATTTAACTTCAGCATTTGACAAGGTCATGCACAAAACACTGATCAGTAAATTAGATCAACTAGGTATCAATGTCCTCTTGATAAGATGGATAGCTGCATGGTTTATAGATAGGACATAGGAAGTATCATACAGCAAATGGACAAGTGAAATTCTTGCTACAGTCAGAGTGTCCCGCAGGGCTCTGACCTAGGCAATTACTTGTTTAGATTGTATCTTTTAGACTTAACTTTTTCATCTTTGGTGTTCTACAATCTATATGCACATAACCTGAAATTGGGTACACTGATTACAATAAGGTATTTCTACAAAAGAACTTGACTAAATTGACCATTTGGGCACAAGAGAATAATACGCTGATAATTAAAACTAAGCATATGAGATTTAGAAGACATAAACTGAAAGGTGAATATTTAATACAGCACACAGTGATTGAAACCGTCGACTCATTTAAGGACATGGGTATATGGGTAGATCCAACTAAGAGTTTTTCAAATCATATCCACCAGTTGGTTAATGATAGTTATAGAACTATGGGTTGTATAAAAAGATTTATAAAGTCTAGGAAATCAAAAATGATGAAGTCATTGTTTGTTAGTTACATTAGACCCAAACATGAGTATGGAATAACAATATGGAAATCCTGTAAGAAAACAAGCATGAATAAACTTGAAAGGATACAGTGTAAATATACCAATGGCATCTGTGGATGTGAAAATTTAAGTTATAATGAAAGTCTAAAATATCTGACCTTGTACAATGCCTCATAGATATCTAACAGGAGATCTTATTCAGGTATAGAGGGGATTTAGAGACAGCTATCTCTGTGAATGTTTGGGTTTATCAAAAAGTAGTACAGAATCATCAGACAACCTATGTAGACGATTCTGTAGGAATGAGAATTGTGTTAGCTGGTTCTCTGAGAGAGCAGTTGATGCATGGAAGAGACTACCAAATTACATTAAAGCAAGTACTAATTTAATATTGTTAAGAATAATTAGGACACTTATTATGGGAACAAGTGTTTTGGTATATTGGCAGGCTACAAGGGCATTAATGCCCATGCTTGAAATATTTGTATGCATCTTTCTGCATAAACCAGCCTGTATCCTTGTAGTAGGGGGAGCTTATCTGATTTAACTGGTTTAATAACGTAGGCTCTACTGAGCCTCTGCTTATCTTGTCATAGTTAATTTACTTCATAGCATTTTTTGAGTATGTCAGTTACCTGTTTTTATCCACTTTGCTTCAATGATTAACTTCAAAATGTTATTACATTACCATATAATATCAGGAATAACAGTTTTCTGTATATAAATCAACATTCCTAAATCAAGCCCTTTTAGTTAGAGAATGGTAATTGATCTAAACAACAGTCACCAAATTGGCATTTTTAAAATAAACGTGATGCAGAACTGAGTAAAATCAAGAAGTAAGGAACAATAGGTAGAGAGTCTGTCCTTAAAATATCAGATGGAACAATTGCTAGAAATAGTGTCTCAGGTCATCACTGGTCTTGATGGAGGCATGCCTGTTTTAATAGATTTGGTCCTGATCTGAAGGTAACCTGTTTGCTATTTTTGCTCCCCCAAAACAGTCAGATTATTACTGAAAAGGAGAATATCAGTTTTGATATAAGTCTGTGATTTTGAAAACACAAACATACTGTAGAAGGTTCTGAAACAATCATTATTTTACTCTGACATCGTTTCTGTGAAAACATTTCTCAGATGCAGACAGAGAGCAGGTGGTAATGCAAGAAACTGTGCAATAGCCTGGAAAAAAACTATGGGCTGAATTAAAATAAATAAATAAAATTATTAGTTTCAGAAAAGCAAAACAGCACAGATTAACAATGTAGTAGCAGTGCTATTGTGGAATGAAATCAATGTAGCAGCAGTGCTATTGTGGAATGAAATCAAATTTATTAGATAATAGTGCTGGAGAAAATATCAAACGTTACACAGTGATCAACATTATTTGAGAATGAGCCAAGTAGCATGCATGTGGCATGCTTTTATCAATGGCATTCATGCATAGATTGATATACCACTATGACTACAGCCAGGATCCCTAATAATGGGTGCATAGCAAAGTTCTTACTAATTTGTTTTACTCAAAATTGTTAGGAAATTGGAGTGCAGGACATTTGGGGAGGGGGAAGCAAGCAGAAAGACACAGAGAAGCATAAGGAGAATGAAAAGGTGGGATAGGGAAAATAAAATGCTTAGCTTTAAATAGCTTAAAATATTTAAAGAGATGAACACATATCACTGTATTAGCTATACAAGTGCACAAATCTCTTCATTAGTCATTCTCGCTCTTTCTGTGTCATTTTTCACCCAGTTATCAAGATTTCTATGGTATACATGTTCAATTTTGTTCCTATGATGTATTATTTTTTATCTATTTTTCACTGTTTTTTTAAACTTACACTTATGTAATATAATATTTTTCATGAACATCTATGTTGACTCTATATCTGTTTATCTGTCTTTGGAGCATTTTTCCCCAGGTTTCTGCTGGAAATGGGCTACTAGCCCATTCGGACACTACCCGGTAAACAGATGTAAATAAATAAATAAAATAAAAAGATTTCAAAACACACAAGCACTAAGAATAGTTTAAAACCCCTTAATGATATGTAAATACTTAAAAGAAATACTATTATTCCTACTTCTAAGATAAACTGAGCAGTGAAGTTTGCTGCTATTAGACCTGATGTTTTTTTCTTGGGCCTTGATTCCAGTTTTTGGGATGCATGATGGTAAGGATACACAGACATGCAATAAGATTAGTTGTTCTTGGTAGTGAACGAATTGCAGTTGAAGATTTTGGGTGCAGAGATAGTTATAGTACATTTGGCAGGTATTGATTTGGGTGTTATTCCAAAGAGCAAATTACTGTCCTAGATAGTACAGGATATGCTATTGTTGCAGCAATTATTTCTAGTGGCTGAAATTGTGTGGTCTGCTATTATTCTCAGGTTCATAGAGAAGTACTAGGCATACCATTTCATGCCTAGACAAAACAATTATTTAAAATCTCCCTCTAGTTTCAAGGAGAGCAAGACAAGAAAGACTGAGGCAGAATTTGAGATAACCCACCCAACTATCTAGATCTATCTTGAAGGTAGCAAGGGTGCTACTTTGCTTGACATGTAATGGAAGGTTGTGCCAGAGATGAGTGCTATACTGGAATATGAATCTAAGGTGTCCTATTTATCTGTTTGTGAAGGTTTGTTCCTTTAACTGAGTATTTGCAGTAGTATTTGTTTTGCAAAGGAATATAAGGTCAGCTAGGGTTGGATCTTTAATGGCATGAAAGGCTAAAAACAGATCTCAATGGACTAGGGCCGATAGCCTAGTACCTACCTATGAACCTATGAGTGTGAAAGAGAGTGAGTAGAGAGAAAGAACTGCCATTCTCTTTTCATAATTAAGATTTTTGAGGACATTCATCTTTTTCGTTATGAATCTCTGAAGTTTCTCAAGTTGTGTGATATGTTTAGATAAAATACATGCCAAAAGGTGCATTCATATTCAATAATGGCTCTGATAAGAATGGGGAAATGAAGAGTCCTTTAGATCTAGTGGAAATGCTTTTGGAAATTAAATGAGCCAGATGAAAGAGGGTCTATATTATAATCTTGAAGGTTTAAAACTTCGACTCACTAAAGATCGAACTTTCATGAGTGAAGTCTTAAACCATCAAAACCAAAAAAAAAAAAAAAAATACTAAATTAAAAAAAAATCAATAGTTTGTAGGCATGGAGGCAAGCACCCCTGCACCCCCCATGTGGGGTCTGTGCCACCCACACCCCCCTACTTAAATATACCAACTCTGAGAACACACTACATTGAAGTAAATGGAAATCTCCCCCTACTGAGATTTTCCGTTTAAACGTTCGATGTAGTGCACTTTCGGTATTCTCGTGTTGACAATATCGTATTTGATATTGTCAGACTTCGCGATTTTAATATAGACCTGATGAAAGATTGTCCTGTGCAGACATGATGGCCAAATGATAAGGAATTATCAAGAGTGCCTAAATCCCCTTACAACACTGTCTGACTGGAGGTCTGCATCTCCTTTATGTTAAATAAAAATGTTTTGTTTACCAAAATGAGCTAAGCTATATTTTTTACATTTAATTTGAAACCATTGTCCTTGCACCAATCATTAACATGGTCTAACTTATTTTGGAACAACTGTGAGTTAGCTGAAGCTTCAATAACAACAGGTTAACATAGAGATGTACATTTAGGGTAGTTGCCATCAAGTCAGTAAGATGTTTTATTGATGACAGTGTTGCTAAGGGTGTCACATAGATAGGTATTTTGGTGGTAGAGCACTGGGACTTTAACAATAGGGAACTGTTGGTACTGAGCTGATGGGTGCATTTGAGTGAAGAGAGGCTCCATTTTTTTCTAATGTTCACGTCTCTTCTGGCTAAAGAAGTGGTATCTAATGGTAAGTGGACTAGCATGTATTGAAGGAAGTGACCAGGCAATAAAATTGGGGGAACATGGAAGCAGCCCAGTGTGGTTTTGGGGCTTTAGCTCTCTGATTTTGAGGCTACCATTTCCCCATTTCCTTTCCTGGTTCAAAAGGGGATGAAACAGAGAGTGCTGTGGGATACACTGTCCCAAAGTACTATTGATTCAAGAAGAAGCATGTCATTTTGCTGCTAAGTTTGATGATTTAAGTGCATTTGCAAGTTAACAGTAGTAACACACCAGCCAGTTGTATAGTTGTTTTCAGGTAAGCAGTGCTGAATACATTTGACAGCTGCAGTTTTATCTGCTATATGTTGTGATATGTATGTTGTTGGCAAAAGATAGAAATTTTCCAATGTTCATATGATTTTTCACTCAATAAATTTGTTTGCATTGCAAACTTGGTATCATTTTTTTTTGTCCAGGCTGGGATCATGGACAAATGTCAAATGTTTCATACTCTGACATGTTTTTGTTGTGTGTTAAAAGTAGGCATTATAGAATATGATTCAATTGATATTAGTGATTAAAACAATCATGTTTGTATGTCTTAAGACTCAGTAATGTTAGAAAGAAAGTCATTATTTCAGGAACTCAAAGTTAAAGTCTAGGACAAGTCTAGTCTTAAAAAACGGATTTGTTTTTAGCATAATATCCCACTTGAAAATATATATGATGTTACTATCATACATTTTGAAAAATGTTTTGTTCTCAGTCATTATAGTGAGCTGCTAGACCTTTCACTTCTTCCTCATTATATACCAGTTAACAATTTAATGTGCAATAAGAGGTTATGATTACATCGGTGACCACTTATCCAGAAAATAACATATTGATTGTTCTATTATTAACGGTGACATGTTCTGTCCAGTGACATTCATTTGCATCATTAAATCATATAAATGTGCATTTAATTTATTTGAAATACTTTTGCATCATTTTAACATTTCTTATAAAGTTCAGCAAATCAATTTATTGCCTTCTGCCTTTCCAGGATTTAAAGACACTTGACTTCCATTATGGAAAGATAAATTTAGTGTAAAATATTAAATGAATTTTTGTACAGAAGGATGCAAAATGCAAAGGTTATAAACTAAGGTAAACCTAAAGTAATAGAATCCACATGGCATCAACACCAGATAAAGTCAGAAGGGGACATCTCTTCTTCTTCTCCTTTCCACTGCTCCAGTTAGTGGTCACCATAGTAGACCAGCAGTACACAGAACAAGTGGCAGTAGAGTTTCAGAAGGGGACATCTTTAATTGCATTAAAATGAAATACGCATGCAATTTTATGTTAACTAACAGTTTGTCTGAATGTATGCATTCTGCCTTTCCTCAAGCTTTGCATAAAGTACAGCAAGTATTTTTTTTTCAGAAATCGAAAAAGGAGTCTGCATGTCATTGAATGATATCATAATAAGAAACTTAAGTGTTAGCTTCCAATCTTCATTTTATTTATTTATTTATTTATTTTTTTTTTTTTGCAGAATCACCTGCACCTTAAAATGATATGCATAACTGTGAGTTAAATTAAATGAAAAACAAACATGATTCCAAAGTAAGTAGTACATTGTAAGAATTGTTCTGAGGTCAGTGAAGCTCTGAGGTGCAACGTACAGTACGAAATGAGTTGTGTATGTGGTATGTGAAGAAGAACGAGATTTACTTAAAATGTTGATTTGCCAATTCCTATTCCTATATATAGCTGACAGTACTACTGTAACAGCAAAGTGGTGTGTTGGTGCGAAAATATAACCAAGTACCAAAAAAAACCCACCAAAAGGACTGTAGGTTACTTCGTTTTAATAAAAAAATAAATAAAAACATCCACAGATAATCATGTTAGCGCCTTCATCAAAAAGTATGGCTAATTAATTAACTTGTTGATTTTTAGTAATTATGTGAGGAGTATTTAAATACATAGAAGTTGTTGGACTTGTTCTGATGAAGTCATACTTTTTGATGAAACCTCTAACATGATTATCTGTGGATGTTTTCATTCATTTTTTTATTAAAACGAAGTAACCGACAGTCCTTTTCGTGCATTTTTTGGTTCTTGACAGTACTGCTGTCTTATATTACAAATTCTTTTGATTTATAACAAAAAGGAGTCTTTGAAATATATAGAAAATATATAGACAGTCTCTGTGAAATATGATATGACAGTAATAGACCTCAATTTCAAAATATAACTTTGTTACCTGTCACTGGGGGAAAGCTGAACAGTTTCACAGACATTTAAAGGAAATATATGTTAATACAAATGTAATAAATTTTACTTCACATGGCTAAAGAAAAAGTGCATGATGTATATCCATTTGTGTTCATCTTTTTTTTTGAAAAGTATCTCCTAATGAATGTGCTTATTGCTAAGTCATAATGTGCAGCTATTCAGCACTTTTTTTTTTCTGGCAGTGACACCATTTCTGTTTGAGAGTTTAGCAGATTATGGACAATTCACAGAATCACTCATACAAACATCTCAATGAGAAAAAAACAATCACAGTATGATACTTCACCAGAAATATGCATTGTTAATGCATAATTCCCTGAAGTAAATGTAAATAAAAACATAATGAGTGCATATATTTACACCAGCTCATCCAATATATACCCAATAAATATACTCCCAAAATGATAAATAAATAAATGTAATTTTAGGACGGAGATATCACATCAGCCTTTCAACATTGTGTACTTACATAATATCAGCAAACAGGCCACTGTATCATGTAACAAGAAAATTAGTGACAATATTCAATCACTATTCCCACACAGTGCTACATGATAAAGTCATTTATATCAATTGTTTTTCATTTATTAAACTCATACACACATGCACCCATCCACACACACAAGCATACATGCACTCACAGATTCAGACACAGATACAGTTACAAACATGAACTTACAGAACTAAGGGAACAAAACACACAGACATGTACATGTGTGTAAACACACAGACAGACATTTACAAACACACACACACACACACACACACACACACACACACACACACACACACACACACACACACACACAGATTCAGAAACAGATACAGTTACAAACATGAACTTAGACAACCAAGGGAACAAAACACACAGACACGTACATGTGTGTAAGCACACACACACATCTACACACACACACACACACACACACACACACACACACACACACACACACACACACACACACACACACACACACACACACAGTCATGGCCCAATTCATCTCAACTTCCTAAAATTAATTGAATTCTATACCACTTGCATAGCTCCATGCAAGTAAACAAAGTGTATTCCTCCCTATGCTATTTTATTTAATGACACTGATCAAACCTCAGTTTATATATAATGTAGCTTCATGCACTCAAATTCAGCTCCAATATTTAGTTTCATTTTTGTCAAGTGGCACTTGGTAAAGTCTTACTTCAGCAACATATGATTTGACACTTTCTGTCATTGAAGTAATTCTGTTAACAAATTCTGTTATTTGTCAAAGACCATGGTTAAATGCTTAAAATAATGCTTGTTGCAGAGTGCTGTCCTAGTAAGGTATGTTCATACTTACTTCATGGGGAACAGCCATCCTGCATCCTCAATAAATTAAGGTTGTGGCTTAGTGCCATATGGTATTGTTGACCAGATTTTTAGGGAAGAAGTGGTCAAGAGGAAAATAATCTTATGACACTGTAAAACAGGTTAAGTATTTCCATGAAGGTTTTCCAGCAACTTTTTGGTTCTCCAAAAGATTACTCAGGTGACATAGTGTCTGTGTTGTGACGACAGGTCTGAAGATCAGTAATTGATTATTCACTGACTAATTGCCCAGAGATAGTGATGTTAAGAATCGATATATCGATTGCTCAGTAAGGGGACTATTTAACTAAAACCTTAAAACTGCTTCCAGTGATGGTAAGTGACATAAAATGAGTAGACTTTAACATGCTGAAAAAAGTACTTCTTAAGATTAGAATTTGGAGCCAAGTAAGATACAACTGCAGCATGCAGAATTTTGTGACTATCCTCTGTGCAGGAAAATGAAGGCCTACTTTTCTTACTGCACTCCCCTTAAAGTGACTTTGTTGTTTCAGGGATTTTAGATGTTCACAGTTTTCAGTATTCCATCATTTATGACAGACCAAGCCCAACACAAATCATGAGATTAAACTATATAACCTTTACATACCTACCACATGACAAACTGATATGGGAAGTTGTACAGCTTGCACACCAGAAATAATCAAACTGCAAATGAGGCAATTCAGTTATAGCTTTAAGACTATAGCCAGTTTTTAAAATCAAAGTAATATTTTCTTCTAAAGATTTAGCACCAGATAAGTATACTTTAGCCAGTTCACAAAACTAAATAAATACAATCATACATATATAAAAAAATAAATAAATAAAATGAAAGATTTAGTTGCACATTCCCGGCAGTTTCTAATACTCACGGTAATATAATTTGATGAAATTAGCAAATATATTGGGAATGAGCCAACCGGGTTTTAACAACTCAAAAAAAAACTAATATTCTATGACTTTTCTACCTATGCTGAAGTAATGACTCATAGATTCTCATTGCATAAGAAACAAATTTTCTTTAGAAATTATTTCAACCCTTAAAATAGAGAAATACAGAATAAGTCATGTTAAAACAACAGAGTAATCACAAATATATATTTCTTTTATTCTCACACAATGGAAAGATCCACATTCTAAAAGGACTTGAGCAAGGAAATAGCACGATACTCTGAGCAATTAATTCACAACAAAGTGCAAACCAAGGATTCTGGCTGTTTCCAGTTGGCATATGCTAAAGGGGGCTGATAGGGCTCTATATATCATTCCAATAAAGGAATCAAGCTTGTTTCTCCTGAGTGCATTGCATTCAAAAGACAGACTCAGCAAAACAATGTTTCTCCTGTATGTGGGGGCTGGGTACTGCTGGTGGTACCTTATGTGAAGGCAGACTTTCTATGGAACTTTGTTCCAAGTACATGTGGAAATATACTGGACAGTACTGGAATCCTACTTTGAGGGGGGCTGGGCCGTGTTTATATATGGGTTCATAACATGCAATCCATCCAGTCTGCATACACTCCTAAGTTAAAAAAAAAAATAGACTGAATTCCTTACAGGGATAGGGATGATGGCCATTTATAAGCTGGCATACAGGGTGGCCTCAGGGCAATGTAGCACCACATGTACTGCAGACCTGGTATTGTAGCAAGGCTATCTACTTGTAATACTGTCTCCTCTATACAAGTGGAACTGTGGAGCAAGACATATTCTGCCAGACTCAGGGGTCCGGCTGTAAGTTCTCTGGTAATATCTTTCTATGCTAAGCATAGGTAATGAGATTCATTAGCATAGCATGTTATGAAAGCAGATTGTCTGCTCCTAGCTTAGTTGGACTCCCAGCCATTGAGTATTTGTTATAAGATACTGAACTGGGGAATTCCCACCCCCAGGATAATATCATGCAAGAGATGAGGTAAATAATTCACTCTGGAACAGCAGGTATAGTATAGTAGAGGCTCTCCACAATATCAAAGATTTTTTTTAATCTGCCCCATATTTCATCTTAGATACATTTCTAGTAAGAAACTGTCAGTACACATGGGTTTCTAAAGCTTCACAGGCACAGCAGGTATATTCATCCCACAGCTGTCATCAAGGGCATGCATTTTTTCTCCAACTTATGGATGTCGTCTTCACAGCACAAAGATAGTATGCAAACTCAAATCAAACTTCAGTGACAGAAATACAACTTATTTCAATACAAAATGGAAAACTAGTTGCAGAGCCTATTCAAAAAAGAAATAATAATACTTTTGGTCTTTTGTATTTTTCACAACAGTATAACCTGCCAGAGAAACCTACAACTTTGTGATATGTGTCAGTTTGCCACTTTATGTTTTGGAGTGTGTATCTGGTGCCTAAACTACTGATTCTGATGTGGTTTGAATTTAGTAGAAGGTCTACATAAAATAAATCGACCAAGTTAAATGCAACCACATACAAATATATATATATATATATATATATATATATATATATATATATATATATATATATACCGATATATAGGTAGCTATCCTGCTGAATGATACCACACCAAAGGAGAAAACAAGTGTAGTATCAAAACGCGGCAGTTTAAATACTTGTTCAGAAGGCGGAAATGCTCATTAAACAAGCAGCAACATTGTTTTGAAACATATAATTTTAAAACATATAGTTTTAACCTCTTAGAGTAAAACTATCATTTCTTTCACCTATACTATAAATATATGTGACACCTTAATAAAGATTTTAGAATAATGATGACAATGGCTAAAATCATGTTCATAAATATAACATATTAAACATATTTCATAAAAGCACAAAAAACAATAAACTTCAAATGCCAAAAAATAGATCTAATTATGTAAATGTATCATAAAAATATATATAGTATAATAATGTATAATGATATATCCTTGGAAGGATAAGGATAAAAATAAAAATATAAAAATCATGCTTATGAAAGTAAATAGAACAAAACAAAGTAGATCACTGTATATAGCATATCTATGATGCTATAAAAAGCATCAAAAATACTTATATGTCATCATATTAATTCAGCCTGATGTATATGAACAAATTATCAAAAAATTTGTCAAAAAATTGTCAAAAAATTACTAAATAAGTTAACATCGGTGCTATATCACTGATGCATTCAAAAAACATTGAAATTAAAATAAAATGAAAACAAAAATAATAATAATAAAATGAAAATAAACACATAAATACTAATCATATATTGTGTGTACAAATAAATAAAATTGATAACTGGTGGCTAATATGTGTTTATTTTCATTTTATTATTAGTATTTTTGTTTTCATTTTATTTTAATTTCAATGTTTTTTGAATGCATCAGTGATATATTTTATCCTTCATAAAAAGCAAGGATATATATAATTACATTATACTATATATATTTTTATGATACATTTACATAAAGAAATATGTTTAATATGTTATATTTATGAACATGATTTTAGCCATTGTCATCATTATTCTAAAATCTTTATATATTCATAGTATAGATGAAAGAAATGATAGTTTTACAACTATATGTTTTAAAATTATATGTTTCAATGTTGCTGCTTTAACAGAACATAAGAAACATGGAATATGGAACAGTGACATAAGTCTGCCTTGATTTATGTGTATTAATTAATTAAAGTAATTAATTGTTTAATGAGCATTTTCCCGCCTTCTGAACAAGTATTTAAACTGAAAAGGCATTTTCATTAAAACATCTGATGAAGCTGCGTCCCACGCGAAAAGCTTTTCTTTCTCCTTCAAAAAAAAAGATCGCCCCCAAGTGCTACCAGTGTGTCTTGATTGATATTCAACAGTATTGCAGTATTTTTGATGGTCCCTAGCTTGATACTACACTTGTTTCCTGCATATACATATATATATATATATATATATATATATATATATATATATATATATATATATATATTTATGGGTCTACTTCTAATGACCGAAACGCTACCGGAAATAACCGACGCCAGAAAACCGACAACACACAAACCCGACAACGCGAAACACCGAACACCATAACACCGACACACTACACGTAAACAACACAGTACACTACAACACATATCCACTAGCCCTAACCCAAACCCTAACCCTAAGGTCCGACACTCCTACCTGCACCCTAACCCTAACTCACTTACACACCCCAAACCCCAAGCTCCGACACTCCCTACCTGCACCCTAACTCTAACTCACTTACACACCCCAAACCCCAAGCTCTCCCTACCTGCACCCTAACCCTAACTCACTTACACACCCCAAACCCCAAGCTCCGACACTCTCCCTACCTGCACCTAACCCTAACTCACTTACACACCCCAACCCCCAAACGACACTCACCTATCACACACCCTATCCCTACATCCCTGGGTATTGCACACTTACCTGTCTGCTCCCTACTCCTAAATCCCTCACTATCGCATACTTACCAGGTCACATTCCCCTTGTCGGTCTTCCGTCTGTCGGGATTCGGTCAACTGCGTTGTCGGTAGTTTCGTGTCGGTTATTTCCCTGTCGGCGAATCGGCGTTTCGGTCATTAGAAGGAGACCCATATATATATATATATATATATATACAGTATATCATCAAAGGCTTTTCTGATTCTTAAGGGAAGTCTGTCTTTAAATACTTCATTATTATTCTCTGCCTGAGCTACGCTGGGATAACAAAACCTATAACCAGGACATTTATTTTCAGCCAGTTGTACTACTTAGCACATTTTGGTACGTATAACTGCTCTCTTAAAGTTATTTGAGCTAGTAGTAAATTTGGCTCTACCAAATTCTGATGGGATTTGTAAGCTTTCCAGGGACGTTTGTTTCTTTTGTGATAATTACTGATTTTTTTTTTCTTGTTCTATAGACCAGTTATAATTAGAAAACAGATTAATTGATGCAGACATATCTATCAGAAAGTGCAGTTTGTTAAATAATAATTCCTCAGTAGGCCATAAACTGCATTGTATGTATCATTGGATCATAGGATCATAGGAAGTTACTAGGCTGTTGGTCCTGAAGCCCTTACATGCTTAGCCAATAATTTTGTCCATGTTCCAACAAGTTAGCATGATCTGCCACTAACCAGCAGGGACACAGGTGGAATCCCATGGGTGCATTTTCTGTTCCACATCCAGTTATCCAGGTTGTGCTTAAAAAGGTTTAATGAGGCACTCTGCTTGACCTGGACAAGGAGCGTATTCCACAAAAGGGGGGGTGTCTGGGACACATCTGTTTCACCAGCAAGTCCTATTGATGTCACAGGACAGGTTGAGGTCACGTGTGCTGGTTACTTGAGTGGAGCTTGACTTGCAATATGCAGCAATGCCATGAGGGTGGGGTCTGAGATTACTGTGTGGAGTAGATGTTTGAGGCCCTGGATTCTCCTGGAGAGGAACATCTGTGGGGACTCCAGTTGTTGCATGTGCTATGTGAGGTACATGCCAAAATGAAGCTTGTACTCAATATACCTTATTAGGGAAGAATACAGGTATGTTATGACCACCTTGTCCCTGGATGAAATACCCTTACTAATGAGGTGAGCCATGTAGAAATCTTTCCATATAATGGAGGCAATATGGTGGTCAAAAGTCAGTATGCTATCAACCTGGATGCCCAAGTCTCTCATGACTGACTGTGTGCTTAGGACCTTATTATCAATGTGATAATTTGTAAGGACATCACTCTCCCCAAAGGGGATGATGATGCATTTTTTGGCTTTCAGTTTGAGGCCATGTTTCTGGCATCAGTCATTTGTTTAGGTGAGACCCTCTTGGAGGATGTCCACATCACTAGGGGAATTGATGACGGCAGCCAGCTTGCTGTCATCTGCAAACTTGGTCAGACATATCCCAATGGTTTTGGCCAGCACCTCAGAAAAGTATATCCCAAACAGCAGAGGCCACAAGACCAATTCCTGGAGTACACCATTTGTTATGGGTCTACTGCTTGAGGTGTCTTCCCCTATTTTGGCAAGATGAGTTCTATCAGTGAGCCAGTTTGCTACCCATCTGGTGACATATGGATTGATGCCTTGTTGAGAGAGTTTCTCTATTATTCCTGAATGGGAATAGTATCGAAGGCTTTGGACAGGTAAAGGTAGGCAATGTGCACAGTCTTCCTCTCATCCATGGCCTTGGTGAGTGTCTCAAGGAAGTTGACCAAATTTAACAGGCATGACCTCCCATGTATGGAGGTTGCCAATGTCCTTGTTAATGAGGTCTATGATAATCTGCTCCATGGCCTTGCAGATCAGGCTAGTTAGGCTGATGGGTCTAGTATTTCCTGGACCGATGGATGCTCCACCTTTGTGCAAAGGGATGACAGTGGCTGTCCTCCATTCAGCTGGGATGAAGCCAGTACTCAGGCTTTGGTTGATTAGGGGTGCCTAATGGTGCTGTAAGTTCCTACTTGAGTTCATGTAGGATACAGCCTGGGATGTTATTGGGTCCCATGGAGGCTGTATTTTTTGCCTTTGAGAGGGCAGTGATAACTTGCTCCCTAGAGATAAGGGGAGGGGGCATGTACTGGGGATGTCTTGCTTTACCAGTGGGGGAGTATAGGGGTGAAGCTTTCACTGAACCTGTCTGCCAGCAGGTTAGCTATATCTACAGCATTTGTGGATGCAATGTCCTTGACCACCAGTTCTGAACAGATTTGGGTACTTCCCTTGAGGCTGCGGAAATATGTTAGCAGATGTGGCCAGGTTGGACTCGTAGTTTGCTTTGAACGATTTCATTAGTGCTCTTATTTGTTTGTTCAGGCTAAGGAGACATTGCTTCCAATTAGGCATCTGCACCTTCTTGGTCATGGACAGCAATTGTTTCCTTTTATTATAGAGTTTATTTATTGCAGATGTCCACCAGACAGGTTTACTCTTTCTTGAATAGGATGGTTTCATCCTGTCAGATATTCCTGATTCCATGCAGCTATATAAATGCTGATATAGTGCTTTGGTGTAGGTTTGGACATATGTGCCAGTTACTATATAGGGGCAGAGGGCTGTGAAGCTTTTTATACCTTTCCTCAGGAGGTTATAATCAGCTTTGGAGAAGTTTTTTGCTTAACTCTAGCTATGGGGGGGGGGGGTCAAGGGAGATGGTGACTTCAGAAGTGGATGGATCTTACCAGGGATGATGACACTGTAGGGATGCTACAGTGGTTACTTATGTTGGTTAATATCAACTCCAAGATATTTTCACCTGTTGTGTTGATGTCGACCAACTGGTCTAAGGCATTTGCATTGACAAAATCAAGGAATCTCTGGGCATTTGTGTTTTGGCATGAGTTTTTTTTCCAGTCTATGTTTGGATAGTTAAAGTCGCCCAGCATTCAGGTAAAGGGTTGAATCTTGATAGATTTGAAGAGGTCCAGATAGGTGAAGTGGGCATCTTGAGTCAAAGCTGGAGGCCTATAGCTAGCTATGATTTGAATAGGGGTCTTGTCAGTTAACTGCACCTGTAGTGTTTCCTGTGCGTCATACTGTTTGACCAGCCTGGAGTTGTGTATGCCTTTTATATATATTGCAACTCCACCTCATTTTGCTTTGCTGCCCACAGTTTGGTGTCTGAAGTTATGATAGGATGAGTAACCTGGTGTGGCTGGGGTGCTCTCCGCAGCTTTGAACCATGTTTCTGTGACTGCACAAATTTCTGCATCTGCCAGGGCTAAGAATGCTTGCAATGAGTGCAGTTTCATGTTTAGACTCCTAGTGTTTACCATCATGACCTTTAATTTACATTTTGATGACATTTTCATGTTGGTAGTTTTTTTTTTTTTCAAAACAGGTTTATTGTTTTAACATATAAGAGAAATATCATAACAATTTTATACAAGTAATTAAAAATAGGTATTATTATAATATTCAACAAAACAACTGAAGTATTTACAAAGACATCCACTACAATCAGATCAATTAATTAAACTAAAATACCATGCTATTGAAATTAAAAAAATTTTAACAAATTTTGTAAATTATCCCATACAATATAATAAGATGTTTTTCTATTTGTTCTTGTCCTAATTGTGTTTATTTCCATATGGCACACTATATTCATAACATTTTTAAATTCATTGAACGAAGGAGGTGTATCTGAAATCCAATTTCTAGTTATTATTTTCCTAGCCACTGCTAGAATAGACCATAACAAGGGAAGCTTAACCTTTTTAACACTTTGAGGTACAAGTGTGTTGAATAATATAAGAGGTTTAGAAATAATGAAATTATCTGTAAAAAGAGCCTGCAAAAATTCATTAATTAACTTCCAGTATTCTTTCAATTTTATACAGTCATAAAACATATGAGCCCAGTCAGCATTAATTTCTACATTACATCTCTTACATAAATTATCTTTATTATTTATTTTATTCATCATCAAAGGTGTATAAAAAGATCTATGTAAAAATTTCCACGTATAAAGTCTCCAGACAATGGAAGACGTAGTTCTATAAGCAGATTCCAATATATATTGTTTATCTTGTTGATTTGGTGGGTCCCCATTAATAGAAGTGAAATAATTCCAGTATGAATCTACACTGTAAAACGTTTCTTGTCTGATGATTTTATGTATGTATGAAAGTTTACCTTTATCAGAAACTTTATGTTGTAAATTTAATATCAAGTAATCAATCAGTGTTGGAATAGATTATTTAACTGTTAGAGACATTAGATCTATTTTATTAATGAGATGTTGTCTAAAGGTCTGAACCTCTAACCAGCAAGTTTCTCTTAGATCAAATTCTTGTTTTAAGAAATCTAGATTTTTAACTTTATTATCAGATATCAACTGATACCAGTACTTTAGATCATTATCTATAGCTAAATGAGTTCCTTCAGAAGTAGATGACAAAAGCATACCCTGAGTATACATTATATGGAATACAATAACATTCCATTCCCTATACTTAGGGTGCATGAATATAAAGTTATGATAACTAATAATAATATTTAATGGGTAACAAACCATATGTTTAGGTGTAATAGGTGAAGTACAAAATTCCTTTAGTAACCATAACATGGAGTTATTTACAATCATATTTTTATGTGTTAAGGAGATTTTCATGAAGTGCATACTAATTAGCTCCCAATAATCTTTCCATTTTGCGACATATGACTGATCTATTAATAAAGTAATAACTTTTACAATAGAAGAGATAGTATATAAATTAAAGTCTGGAAAAGAAATACCCCTTGAGACCAGCTATTAGTATGTTTCTTTAATGCAATCCTAGGTCTATTAGGTGCCCATAGGAAATTTAACATTAGTGTATTCAGTTTCTTGATAATTATTTTTGTAGGTGGAAGTATTATTGATTGTATTAAGTATAAAATCTTGGGGAATATTATCATTTTAATAATTGTAAGTCTCTCCTCCATAGTAAAAACATATTATTCCAGGTATTAAAAGATTTTGTATGTTAAGAAAACAGGTATTATAATTATTATATATAATAGATTAAATATCTTTAGATAGTATTATACCTAAATAAGTTATCTGACCTGAATTGGGTACATATTTAGTAAAATCACTAATGAGAATATTTTTCATGTATATATAGGTAGTATTTTAGTTTTTCTTCATTGAATATTAAACCAGAAATACTTTTAAAATTCATCATGTTATCAAATAGAGACTGCATAGAAGAATTAGATCCTGCTGATGTAATTAGAACATCATCTGCAAAAAGTTGAATTTTGGATGTTGTATTTTCATCTATTTCAAAACCCTCTATGTCAGTACTGTTTCTGATCAAATTAGCCCAAGGCTCCATTACTAAAGTGAATAATAGTGGAGAAAGTGGACATCCTTGTTTTGTACCTTTAAGAATGGGTATTTTTTGTGAAACATATGTCCCTACCTTAATATAAGCCAACGTTCCTTTGTATAAATGCTCAATTAGATTTACAAATGCATCTGGGAAGTTTGTGCACTTCATTAAGGTAAACAGATAGTCCCAACTTACTGAATCAAATGCTGAACTTATATCAAGACTAATAAGTGTTAAATCTTTCTTTTTCCTATTTGCAAAATCTATTAATGTTAAAGTTCTTCTTATATTATCAAAAGTATTTCTATTTACAATGAAGCCTGTCTGATCTATATCTATAATGCCGGGAATGATTGTCTTCAATCTGTCAGCAAAGATACTCATAAACATTTTATAATCAACATTAAGTAATGAGATGGGCCGATATGAAGAACATCTAGTTGGATCTTTATTAGGTTTTAAAATTGGCGAAATAAATGTATATTGCCAAGATGGGGGGGGTTATTAACTCAGTTTGGGCCAAAATAAAAACCTTATGTATTAATGAATATGTACTTTTAGAAAGGATTTTATATATCTCTGGTATAATACCATCATTACCCGGTGCTTTGTTTGATTTAAGCTTATTTATTTGTGTAATAACCTCTGTATATGAAATACTTTTGTCCAATAGTTTAATATGTTGTTTATTAAGCTTTTTATTCATGTTTGTGGTTATAAACTCCTTTATTTTATCTTTAGGTTCCATGTTAATGTTATTATGGTTAATTTTGTGAAAGTGATTTCTAAATTCATCTAGTATTTCTGGTATACTAGAAACATTCTTCTTTTCCTTAGAGAAAAGATTTCTTTGATATGGTTTTGTTTATTCAACCTTTTGTTTTATTTTTAAGTCTATGTAAGTATTTGGGGCTTATTGAATAAGGCAAAACTTGTATTTCTCTAAAGTTATTTTAACTTTATGAGTTAAAATTTCTTTGTATTTCTCATTTAGTTTGTTTATTTCTTCAATAACTTTCTTGTCCATAATATTTTCTTTATTATTATGTTTATAAGAGTCTAATTTACTTTGAATATCTAACAATTCCTTATCCCAAGATTTCCTTTTATTATTATACCATCTGATACTTTGTCCATATAGATATGATTTTAAGGCATCCCAAACTTAAACAATGGAGACTTCAGGAGTATTATTTATGTCTAAAAAATGTTTTACTTCTGAAAGTATATATTCTTTATAGTCTTTTAGTTGAGTTAAGTATGCTGGTATCCTTTTGATCTGAACATTATGAGTATTTTTATCATGAATTCAAAAACAATTGAATTATGATCAGATATAGGACATGAAATGATTTTGGAATTAATTACATCTGTTACCATCTGGTTAGAAATAAAGACCCTATCTATTTTTGAATAAGTTTTGTATCTGTTAGAAAAAAAGGTGTATGGTAATGATTTTGAATCTATCTGATTATTAATATCATTCAAATGATAAGAATTATCAAAATCATTTAAATGTTTTGCATTAGATGTAATTCTTCTTTTCCCTATAGTGGTAGTATCACTTTCATGTAGTATACAAATAAAGTCACCAGCTAAAATAATATCTCCTATAGAGAATGATATGATCTTATCAAGATGATGTTTCACTGTATTAATACCAATTCCAGGTATCCAATATACATTAATTAAAGTGTAAGTCTTCCCATTAATTTGTATTGTAACCATACAAAACATTACTTTGTCATCCTGATAAGACTTAATGGTTTTAGAAATGGGCATACTTTTATTCCATAAAATAGCCACTCCTCTTTTTTCTGAGTGTGCTCTGAACTAACCAATACTGTATATTTGTTTGTGGCTAGTTTATCAATATCTTTTTTCAAGAGATGGGTTTCTTGCAGGAAGACTAAGTTGGCCTTATATAAATTAATGTATCTTATTAGGCTTGCCCTTTTACATGGATTATTCAATCCATTAATGTTTAAAGAAATTCCTTTTAAAGATGTCATTTGGCATTTTTAAAACTTAAGAATCTTATGATCAAAATAACAAATAACAAGATAAGTAATGTTACATCTCCTCCTTTAGGTGTACCTTTAAATATAACTGTATTTATTGAATCTCTTATGGGATTTTGTATAGGATTCAATTTTGTTTGTAGTGACAATGAATGTACAAAATATATTGTGGATGTCAAAACTATATACAAATAACAATGAACAAGTGAAAATAATGTAAGGATTAAACCTTGCATCCAGCCTGGAGTTATAAACTCCAACTTAGAGTACTATTTACCACTCAAGTAAACCCCCTACCCTAAGCAGCAGTACCTCAGCTACCACCTTATCAATTTAATACTAGTTATATTTAACTGACGTTAACAGTTTTCAATTCAATTATCTAGCAAGACAAGACTACACATTAGGTAAAACAGCATCATATAAACTAAAATAAACCTTTTTTTTTTTTTAAAAAACTGTTCATACTACTATATACATCCATGTAATATAAAACACTTGTATTCAAATAGCATTCAAATAATCTTGATGTTAGAAATCAAGAGGAGAGAAAAATAAGTTCTAACATTCATTTAAATCAAAAACTTTCAGACATTACATATATTAAGATGCATCTATTTTCTGTCATGTAAATGCAATTAACAGCTTCCAAAAAAAACCTTGAATTGCTTGTATATGAGCATTTACTCAAACTCATTATTGTCAATAGAATAAAATATTGTATTCATAGAAATTGTTATAAATCATACTGCATAGTTATGCAGATTCTCAGAAACACTTATATACATATATACATACACACACACACACACACACACACACACACACACACATATATATATATATATATATATATATATATATATATATATATATATATATATACACACACACACACACACACACACACACACACACACATATATATATATATATATATATATATATATATATATATACATACACACACACACACACACACACACACACACACACATATATATATATATATATATATATATATATATACATACACACACACACACACACACACACACACACATATACATATATATATATATATATATATATATATATATATGCATACACACACACATACACACACACACACACACATACACACACACACACACACACACACACACACACACACACACACACACACACACACACACACACACACACACACACACACACACACACACATATATATATATATATAAATATATGATCTCACTGAGTTGTGTCCTTACTGGGCACCATCTTACTTGCTGTCCCTATAATAAATCTGTCTGCTTTATACAAAATAATGTACAGCAAACACATTTTAGTAACCAGATTTTACAACCATGCTATACTACTGCTTTAAAATATATCACATGACAATTTCTTCCAGTATAGAGTTATACAATTATTTATGCTTGTCAATCAGATGAATTAAATGAGTTATAGTAATGTATATGTTTGGAACATAAGTTTTTAACACAGATTATTAAGCTGCTGTTAAGTAGATTTTCAAAAACACTTGAGTAAATGTTTCATTTTCTATGCCTTCTAAAATAAGACATTTACTTACTACAAGTAACTGTATCATTTAAACTCATTATAACTGACATATTTTATGAATTATAACATAGATATTTAAGTAATTATATAAAATAACTCACATTTAGATGTTAAAGAGTTCATTTTCCTTCACATAGTCGCATTTGTATCCTTTCTATTTCCTGGTAGAGTGTCACTTCTGAATCTGTGATGTGTCAGTGTGATATCTAGGTCAAAGGTGAGACTAGCTGCTTTCAGCTTCTCTGTGAGAATTCTGAGAGTTGAAGCTTTTGAAGTAGCTCATGGACACTGTGCATGAGACAGCCCACATCCCAGATTGTCTCTCTTAACATTTTGGTGGGAAACTTATTAAAAACTAGTGACAAACATTCATTTAGCAGTGTAAATGCATCTAAACATGACAAAACCTTCACAATGTATTTTACATGTTATTACAGCCTCTATGTAAGTGAAATTAAGCCCAAAATTATTAATAAGTAATAAAACTCAATATTTTTGTCCCAATTCAATTTTATGCAAATCTTATTATTTACTGTGTCTATATGATCAAAAGCATTTCTATATATTAATAAAGAAAAGAAAAGAGAATAGAAAGTAAAAGGGTGTAAGGCAGAAATAAAAAAAATGTAAGAGAAAGCTATAAGAAGTATATACAATGGAATATTACTTACTGTTTATATTAATAGAGTTAAAAATAAAACATATTATTTACTATTATTTAGTTCTAATTATTATTAGTTAAAGCATGACAGATTATTTACAAACAAGCATAAGCAGTGTAATCAAGAGAGTATAATTAGGAATAGCATTTGAAGAACATATAAACTTTTTACAAGGAATAAATATGTTATTAGTCTATTAATCATATTTTCATTACTCTTCTCTCCCTGCCCTCCCCCACCCTTTACCCACTACATAATCTAAATAGAATGTCATTGTTTAAACAAAGAAAAGAAGAAAAGGAGAAGAAAAAAAAGATAAAGAAAAAATGTATCAAATTACTGACCTTACTTCTCCTTTTCAGAAAGAGAAACAAGTTGAATCACAACTTGCCATTAAATCTCCAGATATTTTGAGTAGTTATGAAACAAAACATTTCTTTGCACACAGAGAATAACTTTGATTAAATCTTTTTCAAAATATTTGTTGCTTCTTGGAAATGCAGGAACTATATTTAAAAAGATTAATAATGAAATAAAATGATGAGAGAAAAAAAACATAGAACAGATAATTTGTTTTTTAGTCTCTTCTTCTTCTCTGAAGTCTTCCATGAAGTTTCAGTTGCCAGTCTCTTTAATGAAGGACTAGCCCATTCCATTTCTTCTATTTTATCCAAAATCTTATTTTTTTTGATAAACAGTAAGGCAGAGTCTAAGTCATCGAAAATTTTAGGACCATCAGGAAGGAAGATTTTAAGCTTGGCAGGAAACAGAAGGTATGTTTTAAACTGTGCTTTCAACCTCCCTTATTAGTGGCAGAAAAACTTTTCTTTTAGCTATTACCATGGAAGAATAGTCATTGTCAAAATGCACAGTTGTCTCATTAATCTTAACAGGAGCTTTAGCCCAAGCAGATTTAAGAACCATCTCTTTATCAAAAGATGATAGAAATCTAACTATAACTGATCTAGGATAGTTTTTGTTAGAGTTAGTATTAGCTATAGATCTATGTGCTCTTTCGATACCAAAAGAGAATGCTTCTGGTAAGTCTAAAGTTTTAGGGAGCCATGTTGTTAAAAAAGAAGTAATATTGTTACCTTCAATATTTTCTGGCAGTCCAAAAATCCTAATGTTATTGCGCCTCGATCTATTTTCCAGGTCATCCAGCTATGTTTGTAAATGTGTATTTTGTTTCAGCAGAAACTCAATGTTGATTTCCTCTTCTTGTATTCTATTTTCCATGTCATTCACAGCTTCTTCTATGCCTGTCATCTGGATCTTCTGTTGTTGCAGGTCTATATG
This sequence comes from Protopterus annectens, assembly GCF_019279795.1. Taxonomy (NCBI): domain Eukaryota; kingdom Metazoa; phylum Chordata; order Ceratodontiformes; family Protopteridae; genus Protopterus; species Protopterus annectens. The sequence goes on from NC_056728.1 coordinate 658,543,879, forward strand.
TAACAAGTCTATTTGTTTTGTAGTTTTTTCTATGAAGGTGTCTATTTTAGTATCCATTTTATCCATCTTAGCAGTAAGTTGCTGGATTATAATTATCAGAGACTGAAGTTCTTTCTTGATGCTGGAGTCTTGAGAATTTGTCTTACTGGAAGTCATTTCAGACTGATAAACTGACAGGAAAATTTCCAAAGTGATTTCTGACAGGAATATTGTTAAGATTTCCTTTCTTTTTTAGATATAGTTCAAGAACTATATAAAACAAACATATTTAGAAAGAAAATTACTTCAAAAATTAATTTTTTAAGTAATTAATTCCTGTCAGTGTAATGAAATTGGTGGAGCTGAAGAAATCTGCTGCTATCCTGTGTTCATCCTTGGCCACGCCCCCTCTCATGTTGGTAGTTTTGACCTCATGACATTGCCTAAAAAAGGCACTATGGGGGAGGTAAGATCCTTTGCTAGGAGCCTGAAGCCCAAGGGAGACAGATGTAGACCATCCCTGATAAAGCATTGTGGATTAGTCAACCATGTCATCCTAGGCTGACAGGTACTGGATCCCCTTGGAATGACAGTAGAAATGAAGACAATTCTTAAAGTCAATCATTTTCTGTTTGTATTGAGGCATCATTGTGGGTGAAGGTAGAATGCTGCTTAAGGCTAGGAACATACCTACCTGGGATACACATTCAGCAAGCTTGATCATGTCCAGGGAGGTACATCTCAAGTCATTCATGCCAACATGGACTATGACAGAGTCATAACAGTATCTGTTGAGAGACTTGAGTGCATGGGCGATATGGTGGATTCTGGCATTTGACAAACAACTAACTGTGATTTCCTCCTTATCCAGCCTTGTGAGGGGCACATCTGTGTGTCTCACAATGGAGTCTCCTATGACTAATATGTTGGGTTTATGTTTAGGCCTTAGTGGCTGTGAGACACAGGTGTGTGGACTATGTGTGGTGTGGTGGGCCATGGAGTTCACATGTGTTTATGCTTCGGAGGTCTCTTTTGTTTGGGTATACTTTTGTTGAAGACCTCCTCATATGTGGGGATGTGTTGTGTAGGTTTGGATGGTGTTTGAGGTGTGGTTTTCATGTTGCCAACCTTCCCAGTAACAGATATACTGGTTTGTGGGGGAGTGAGCAATGACACTAGGTGCTTGATGTATTTGCATCTCTCACCAATTGTGTTCCTAGGTGGTAGTAGTAGAGGGTTGCCCATCTACATGATGCAGTTTCTACACTGTCTCAGGATGTCCATATCGACCAGACTGGCAGGAGAAAATGTAGGAAATTGCCCATCCATATTTGTCAGAAAATAAAGGAGGGAGGCCAGAGACAGTTAAGAGGGTAAAGGCAGGAATGTCTAAAAGTAGTACTACTAGTTGATCAGAAAAGTGCTACTAAGGGAAAATTTGTAACTGGAATACCGCAAAAAGGGTTAAAAACCGTGCAGATGAAGCTATGGATGCAGCAGACCTGTATCTAGATTATGCTACTCAATTTAAGGTTAAGAACATAGTGAAAAACTCACAAAGAAACACAGATTAACCACTTGCAGTCAAAAGAAAAATGCAAACACATGTAGACATATATAGCTGTACTAACTAGTGAATTTATGGAATACTAGACAACCGCTCAAATCCAAACATCCAACCAAGGAAGGTACATTACAGGAGCTATCAACATTAACACCTACATGACATGCAGACAATGCAACCTGCATACACTTGTAGCAGTCAGTGCAATGGTTTATAAGCAACACTTAAACTATGCACACATATTGAATGGACATCATGTGATGTTATATGGAAATATTTTGGATTTTCACAGTATTTGTCCATGGAAAAACTAGCCTTGGAATTAATGAACAACAAAAGTTCTTTTAATTTTTATGTAGTGCCCAATACAATGAAAAAAATGCTTCAATAAATTAATTATAAAAAGTAATCTTATTTTTTTAATGTAGTAGTAATTTTATTACAAGATTGTGTCATTATGTTTTTTTTACTGACAGCATTTCTGAGCAAGTCACTTAACCAGTTAGTGCACCCAGACTTCCATAGAAAAGCGACATGTTTGTCTAGTGGGCTTACTTACTAACAAATCCATAAAACACATCCTGAATGGGTACACCATTGTACTTAGTTGTTATCATGCTGTGCAAAACTGCACATGTGGTGACCATCTGTGTTATCTCAGTTGGTTAGTCAGTGTACTGTGTCTTAGACTTTCTCTTCAGCTCAATGAGGTTGACAAACAGCAGCCATTTGCAATTATTTTAGAGGATAACTTCTACTACTATTGTTATGATTATTATTATGATAATTAATATTGTTATTTGATTATTATTATGTATGACACACAAACAGACTTCTAAGTCACTGTGGTTGTATATATCCTTCCTATAACCTGACACACACATGCACACGCACACACAGACACAAACACATATTATATATATTTATACATAATTGTTTTCTGTGTCCCTTATTGCATGTTCATTAGAGATGTCACATTTGTCTTTCATATGACATTGCTGTGCACACTGTCACGGGCTGGTGCTGCATGGATAGGATCAGACTATCTTCTGCACATAAAGTCTGGTAATTTACTGAATGTCACTGTATAGATTATGTAGATATCACCAGCTTGCAGGAATATTTCCTTTGCTGTGATATGGGTGCAGTCTATGGCACCGAGTACACATGGCAGCTTCAAGAACCTAGAGAACCACTCCATGACTGTATGATGCCTGGGTGCCATTGATGGGGTATCTATGATGTTCCCAGACTCATAATGCATGGCAGTCAGGACCTTGTTCAGAACATGAGGGATGTGGCATGAGATTCTCCTATTGTGTCAGCAGTACAGTGCTGGAATTTTCTAGATACCAGTATGTCCAGAAATAGGCACAGTTTAATTTGAAGAGGAATAGCATTATCTCTCTGGCTGCATGGATTAATGTCCACTGCACATAAGCTATACATATCCAGCACATATTGTCTATCATTTTGCTACCTGCTAATATGCTCTTGTTCAGTGAGCTAGTCAAGCCGGAACCACTGCCAGAGCCTATCAGCGTATCTCTTTGCTGCAGGCTAAGCAGCATTCAGCATGGTCTCCTCTGACTTTAATGCATTTGTCTAAAGGGTGGCAGCTAGAAAGAAGCAAACATATTCCTTTTAGTTTAATGACTGTGAGTGATACACTGCATGAAAATTAAGAGCTCTTCTGATTTTGGAATTCATTTCATTTCATTTATGAAATTAACTGCAGTCAACAACATTTCAAAACCTGCTGGAACCTTTTCCTTTTGCTCATTATGGTTCCCCTGGAATTACATACTTCAGATATCTGCAGCTTTGATGCTGTGCCATGCTACAGGCCTAAATTGTTTTGAAATCTTGTCCTATGTCTTTTGTTGTATTAATCATATTTCAAAAGAATCACATGACAACTCAAGTGGTCACTGATTTTTCTCTTACAGCTCTGTAAATTCATATCATGCTCCATTCAGTCACAGAAGAACTCTAATGTCTTGAAGGCCACTTTTTAATTCTTATGCTACATGTTACTATGTTGTGTACATTGAAACTTCATAGCATAGCCATGTATCACTGGCTTAAAATGGCTTAATTACCATTTATATAGGAAACATACCTCTCAACTGCCCAGATTTTTGCTTCAAATTTTTGGTCTGTTTCTCATAAAAATGTGGTTTTCTGGAAAATCACTGGTAAACCATTGAGGACTGAAGTCAGAAAATAATGGCACACATTTGAGTTTCAGACTTCATATTCTTCAGAAAATTCATGCTAATGTAACATCTGTTATTCGGTCAAATTTCTAAGTTTGTAAGAGCAATATTTAAAAGTGTCCCTATTTTTTGGCCTTTGTCCCACCATTATTTGTGCCTTTCTCCAATTTTCTTGCTCTAAGAGGTTGAGAGATACTATAGGAAAGCTATATTAAATGTGCATAAGCTGAATAGAGTGGCAACATAAGCATAAAGGTGAGATTCTAAAAGGGTTAACTTAGCATGATAAAGGAACTTAACCATAATGTATTAAGACTCGAGTCTCTCAACTTTGTCCTTTCCCCAGAAATTTATCAATTGATGGGAGGTAATGTATACTAGTGTATCACTGGTGACTATGCTGAGATAAGCACTCCAAATATGGTGTATTATACTTTATACAGGTGATGTGATTCTGAAACGGTCCATGTTAATCTTTGCCTAAACAAGAGATTTTTAACCTTTTCTTTATTTTTTCATATAGCTTTATTTCTTTTTCACTTATTCTGTCACCACATTGTTCTATTTCTTTTTTCATGTCATTTTACATTTGCATTATGTACTCTCCTAACGTTTTGCTTCATTTTTTTTTCTACAATCAAACATACTTCTTGAATTTTTCTTTATAAGCACTCCACCAATCATCCAGTTTTCATAATGTACTGTCATTGGCATATGCTGTTCCCATAAAAGCTTGTTACCTTTTCACCTCTCATGTTTTACCAGTCTCTCTAAACAATCTTTATATTCATTCCCCTTAATTTATTTCTTCTCACTTGTTTACTACTTTAGCTCATACTGCTGTATAATTTGAAAAGTCCGCCATTTCTATTCCACTGTTTTTTCTGTTATATATTTTCAATAGACCATATAATATATTTTAGTTATACGAGTCCCCTGTTTATATATCCATACCCTATTTTTCATATTTTCAACTATCCATGTCTTATAACTTCTCTTATTACTTAACATTGTGCGTCATTTTCCCCTCCTCTTTTTCAAAATGCAATTAAAATCTCTCAACATGATTAATGACATAATTAAAAAGGACAATGATTTTAAATTCCTCAGGTATCTGTTTTCTACTCCATCATGTTGGTGTAAACATAAATTCCAATTATTCTTACACATCTTTCTCCTTTCCATTGACACATACCACTACTGTTCCAGGTACTACTACCATCATAGCCAGTATCTTTATATCACCACTTAAAAGATCCTATTCCTGAACACACATCACTCTCCTCTGAACATATAAGCTTTTTTTTAACACATATTGTCTCAGTTCATTTCCATTTTTCTTAATTTATACATCTTATATCCAACAACCATATTTCCTTATTTTTACACCTTTCAGTCACTACCATACCGCAGATGTCATTGTGAATGCTGTTTGCATTTAGTGCTAATATTCCTGCCTCATCATTTACTTCCTCTTTCTTATTTCCAGTTTTTATTTTCCTTCTGTGCACCCTCCCCAATGGATTTATAATCACTTTATTCTTGTTATTCTCCTCCTGTCTCAAATTCTCCCTTTTCTCATTCTCTACTTCCTGTTGTTGCATTTTTTTCTTATCTTGTACTTTAATACTTTCACAGATACAAATTTACTGTATTTCCCATCATGCACATCCAGTGTCACCCTTACCTCCAACCCCGTGTCTAAACTTTTTTACCCATCATGCATTTTTGGCCTCGTACTTTTTTACAAATAGAAACATGTCTTTAACTACAGTTCCTCTATGTCATATGTTTTGAATTGCATATTTGTTTTTTTTTTCTTAACTACACTCCCACGTTATCAAATATACACTCATTCCATGGTGCAAATGAGATCTTTTTCTCTACTTCTTTCATACAGTTTTCAAGTAAAGTAAAAGCTTCAAAAGTACTTTTGCAAAAGTCTTCTGTTCATAAGTGTATTAGTGCTTTTATGTCTTATACTTCAATCATGTGCATTAATGCTTTTATATCCTATACTTTAAACATAAGTGTATTAATGTTTTATGCCCTGTAGTTTGAACCTTCAAAGTATTGTATGATTTTATTTAACTACTTTTGTTAGGCAGTGGTATACTCTGCCAAATCTTGACTTGTCACCCTTTAGCCAGGAGCAGAACAGACTCAGAAAGGAGCTCATACTGCAAAAAGTGGCTTTAGCTGCTTGAATTAGTGACCCTACCTGACATTATTGAAGTGAGGCATGGTTCATAGGAGTATGTCCACCCACAGGACAGAGGTTACAACACCTTGACCTGCTTGTAACTCAGTCCAGCACCTGGTACTCTCCAGCTTCCATCACAGCAAGAATGAAGGCAATGTCCCACCCACATGACTCCTTCCAAGTCATCCATCCTATTAAAAGCCAGCAGACATGCACTTTGTTACCCCCTCCCCACCAACTCATCAGCTGCCTGAGCTGCTCATCCTCAGGTCACCAGGGTTGTAGTCAGAGCTTTATCATTACATTATGGAGCTTAAAAAACAACATTACAGAGACTGAATTTCTTCAAGAACTGCTTCTATTTTTTTTGCCAAAGTTCTCTGGAGTACCAATGCTGTTGCTGGCAGAGTAATTTGTAATATGTATGCATTGGCAATTTGTCCAGCTGTATGTGAAAAGGGATAGTGGCTATGCTGAAAGACTGTAAAAAATCCTGAATTTCAACTTCAAAATGGCAAATGACTGTTTGCTCTATACCATTTTCAGTGCTTGCTTTATTTTCTGAGTTATGACTTATTTAATGCAGTTTGCTGAAATATCCCCCCTTTGAGGTGATCATTATTCAGATTTCATTTATTCTATCTGTTTCTATTTATGTATTTATTTATTTGTTTATTTATTTATTTATTTGTAGGCTTATGCACATATTACCACAATTGTACTTCTGAGCTGTGAAATACCACAGGTCTTGCAGCCTACTCTTATCTTTACATTTCACTGTATGTTTGGGAAAATCATGGGGATTTCTCTTTTCCATTACCTATAGTGAAATGTCAGGACTCGCCAGACCAAGTCCCCAAAATAGGAGACTGAATGGCGCAAAGGATAGACTTACATATACTAAATCCAAGACATCCTTTATTGGAATACTCACTTTTCTCTGAGGTATGTTAATCTAGGAGATGGTAGGTGTAAGTTCGGGATGAGTGGGGGGATAGTTCCGTATGCAATAAAAGAACCATTTTCGAGATTCACTCTTCTCAGAGATTTCAATCTTTTTTTTTTTTTTTCTTGCTTATCAGCGCTTGGCATTTGAGTGGCAGCACTTCAATAAGAAGCTGATCTCAAAGTTAGTACATAAAAGTAACAGCCTATGTAGGAGACACAGTCTCCACTTGGAAGGTACTGTGAGATTTCCTATTGCAGAATCATTTTTTTATGTTTTCAAAGCCGCTTCTTTTCTATATTTTGCTGTTTTTTGATCACAGTTATATGTATCAATCAGAAGACAGACACACACATTCATTATAAAGCAAATAATTTGATAAGGCTTTAGCCAACTGATCTTCTTATGACGTCTTTTGGGGAAACTGTCAACCGTTTGCAGTTTTATTGTAAATTTGTTTCACTTGATAGCTGAGTCCTCTGAAGGTAGTTTAAGATGGCACTGATACATAAGCGACTGAGACAAGGAATGAGAGGTCAGCTTCATATTATGCATAGTCTTTAAAAAAGTCTCTCCGTATATTCTGCTTTGTTCTCTACATACTAACATCTCGATCAAATTTTCGATTCTGGGCTATGTTCACCATACCGAATTTGATAACATTTCCAACTTCAGTCTGCCCAGTGTATCTCCAGGTTAAGTATCAAGTGAAAACATATATCTTTTCCATACAAGACTCTGCTTAGCCTACCAAAAAGACAACAAAGTGGAGATCATCCAGAGCTTAGGTGCCTCCCCATTGAAATGTTGGTACTTGAAATGTTGAGTGCCAACAAGCTAAATAAAAGTTGGTAAACACAGCAGAAGAGTGAATCTCAAAAAAATGCTATTCTTCTTCTTTAGATTTCTTTTCCAGGGATGGCAGTCCCTCTGCCTCTATACCTCCTCATGTGAGAGGCAAGACCCCCACACCCCCTGAACTTAGTTATACCAGCTCAGAGATTGCCATACCTCAAAGAAGGAATATTCCAAGAAATGGCATCTCAGACTTAAAATATGTAAGTCTGTTCTTTTGCTCATTCAGTTTATATATTCTGGGACTCACTGTAGCGGGTCCCACCATTTCAAATGGTTGCCAGTTAGGTAGTTAGAGCTCATTAATACATTAAATAGGTCTCAGCTCTGTTTAACAGACTGAGGTGATTAGCTGGTAGATGCATAGTAGTTGGTGATACATATTCCTGAATAGGGAGATTACATGTTATAAAACTAAGACTGGAGAAAGATGGAAAACTGAAAGTGAATTGACAGATGAGGAGGATGTTTTGAAGCAGTGTTTGCAGGGGCTGAGGAGTAAGCTACTTTTAGGTATTACTTGTTAAATTTATTAGTTTTTCCTGAGAGTACAGATCAGGTACAGAGAGATTTTCTACCCCAGAATAGTTAACTTATATACTTCAAGAGAAAGTCTGAGTGCTGTTATTGTACATAATTTTTGATTAAGAAATAATTTCCTGTTATTGTTAAGAAAATCTATGTGTCTTAGTCATCAAGAATTCTGTGAGATATACAAGAAGCTTATTAATATCATACCATTGTTTTGCCTGGCTTGAGTAGGGCACAAGAAACTGGAGTCAACCGTGGGGTATTTTTTCTTTTGGCTTTGCTGGTACGTGGTCACTGAGGATACCAATGAAGGAAGGATTTAAGGAGCTCACTAACTCATCTAAAATAAGTTAGGAGGTATCCAACGGTGTGCTTTTAAAACAAATGTTCAGTTTTTTTTAATGGAATCAGTACGTATGAAATATCTTAGTTGAGATGGATGTTTTGGCTGAAAAATGTTATATAGTAATTTACAGGGTTTCTGATTATATATACATCTAGTACATTACTACAGATATTTATGATAAAAAGATAATCTATAGTTACACACATAAACACACTCAAGCTCATGGATACATGTGCTCACAGACACAAATGCACACATGCACGCACAAACACACTTGCATGCACACATACATGAACATACACCGAATAGATATTAACTCTGTTGGAACATCAACATGCATTTCATTGAAATCCAATACAGCATAAACAATTGATAGATACTATTGAATCATAAAAGCAAAGAGCTGACCTGCACCTACCCTCCTAAGTCTTGAGTTTGCACAACATTGGAGAAAAGAGCAAACACAAACATCTTCATTATTAACTGATGTTGTCACATAACAGAAGGAATCTGTATATACAATCACATTTTCTGCCTAACCATCCATTACATCAGTAAATAACATAAACATTGCTACCTACCCTCTAAGATAATAATACTGATACATTCTGCTAAAACAGTATTGCAAAGACCTTTTTGTGTGATAGAAATACACATACAGACACGGCAAATAAAGCTTTCAAGAATGGACTAAGAATTCAATGTAGTTCTTTATGCTTCTTCTGTCTAACAGTTTGCCTGCTTAATAGATACCTACCACCTGTACATTGAATCACTGCTGGTGCATGTTAAGGACATATCAATTTAAGATCCTGGTCAGATTGCTGTGACTGCAGAGTCCACATGGCATTGGATTCTATCTCCATGGATGTGCTGGTGATCCAACAGAGTATACAAAACCTATCAGAGAACTTAACTGTGCTAGTATCAATGATAAAAAAAATGTTCTGTGTGTTGTCAAAAAAGAGAATGGGTTACATGAAATGTAATTAATGCAATGAATTTCTATGATCTCATCCTTGGAAACTGATGTCACCTCACAGGTGCAACATTCAGTGTAGGAAAAGGTTAGCCTGAATAAAGTGGTCAGAGAGTTTACAGAAGTATGGGAAAAGATAAAGGACTAACTAAATCATCAGAACACAAATATTTTAGGTTGATTGGTCTCCAGGAAAACACAGAACAAGTGGAATTATTTGCATTTTTGGCAAATTATTTGCAATTTTGAAGGAATAGATCCCAAAAGCCATAAACCTCAGTCTTCCCAGTCGGAATAGAATGTGCACACAATCCTTGCAGTTACCTCCCTCAACTGTAGGCAAATAATTTGCAACCTCTTGAACTTGTCAGACAATGAGTTTATTTTACACCCAGCCAAGTAGAGCAAAACCCTTTGTTATTTAAGGATATCATGGATACTCATGTTAGGGTTTGGGCCCAAATGTGGTGAATGAAGGATGAGCGTTCTCACCTGTTGGAGCCTTATGCTAAAGGAACAGCATCTTCATGGTATTTGAATGCCCAATTGATCTCCAGTTTAAGGATCAAGGGAAATTATGTGTCCTTTCCATCCCAGACTCTGCTTAACCTTCCTAATGGAAAGAATTCTGATAGATATTGGTGGAAAATGAAATTCATTTAGTCCCAAATTGTGCAGGTTATGGTATTTAGCTCTCAGCTTGAAGGATTCTTAGACAGTGTGCAGACAGTAGTAGGCACTGGGAAATTTGTGACATTGTGGTTGTAGATTCAGTCACCATGGTATTGGCAGATATCTAAGGATATAACACAGCTGCTCAGACTGTAGAACATTTCCTAGCTTCTGTACAGATTATTCTCTACTTCCCTTGTCAATATGTCATCCATTGCATGCTGAAGCTAGGCATTGGATGGCAGATTGACAAGGCCTGTTGAAGGTGATTGACCATGGAGATTTGATTGCATAATAATCAAAGGACCCAAGTTGGAATAAAACATCTTCAACATGTTGAATAATTTCCAGAAGCTAAATCCATTGGACAGTTTTCCAATCTAAACATGGAGAGGGTCATGCAGCTTGAAGTTGCAGAGAAATGTAGAGCATAAAAATCAGTATGTTTAACCAAATCTGATCCAGCATTCACAAAGGGGGAGAGATTGCACATAACCTATACTTTACATCTGAAGCTACAGGACAGAAATGGACTCTGTGAGTATGGGAATGCCCACGAGCAGCTCAGTGCTTTATAAAAATGTATGCTGCAACTGAAGTCCGAGAGAGAAGCAAATCAGACTAAGGCACAAGAGGACAACACATGAAAACAGTTATGTTATAGGACCTGTGCAAGAAAGATGAAGAATCGTATTACTGCTGTCAGAAACAACCCATTCTCCCCTTTATCTACCAGGTAAAAAAACAAGAGTAGAGCCTGGGTTATGTTTTACCAAAACCTATATAACAAGTCGGGTGATAAAGAACTTCTTTGTGAGCAAGCTTCATGAAAATATATACAGAATGCCAGTTTTCCTTCTTTACTGACTATTTAGGTGGTAGCAGTTGATCAGCCCATCAGGCTAGATATATATAGGAAACTACTTCAAGTGTTACCAGCACGCAATGCACTAGGAACCAATGGCTTGACTGCTGAGTTTGACCTGATCTTCCTACCACATGATGTTTACTAACTTCCTTGCTATATGTTTACAATTAGCTTTATGTAAAAAAACAGTCTCATTACTTGGTTACATAATCCAAAGTGACAATGCATATTGAACCTCAATTGCTATATTTTTCCAGTGGACCAATAATACTACAATATCCACAGCAATATGATCAAATGACGTCTACTTAATGAGCATTAGAACCAAGAGCTCCTTTGATAGAAGCCTAGCAAGTGCTGTCAAGGATAACCATAAGGCCTTTTACAGTTATATATGTTACCTAAAGGGTAGGACCCAAGCATGTGCTGAACTGATGGCCAACGATATCACAAACACTGATCCCACAGACTCAGTTCTCAACCTTCCATCTCCAAAATGAGGAACACTAGCCCTCATAATGTGGAACAAACGGGCAAAATGTGGAACACGTACTAATGGCTTACTAACAACTTCAGCTAGGAAGGTCATAGGATGGTTAAATATGCTGGTTTTACTTATAAAGAAGATCTTTTAGTGAATTAATATGATTTATTTCTATTTACCATGGATTTCAATTAAAAAAAATCCTAACACTGTATGTGTTCCAGACCCTTTCAATGTGGAACTTTGCGGAGTATGAATTTTTTAAGACCCCAAATGAGGTACATTCCTCATAATGAGGTACACTTGAGAGGTATGCCCACAGAGACAGCAAACCTGCTAGCAGCTAGGTTTGGCAAAAATTTCTCTCCCTTATCTCATCCTAACTTACAATAAACCCTCCCCCAAACTCCTCCCCCACCTTACATATCTGAAGAGCAGGTCCTCAAAGCCCTATCCAAGGCAAAGAACACGGCCTCTCTCGGACTAGATGACATCTCAGGCCGTCTTCTAAACAGACTAAAACATGAACTAGCATCACCACTAAGTACTCTTTTCAGTCATAACCTAACCACAGGCTTTGTTCTTGTGGAATGAAGGACAGCTACAGTTATTCCCCTCCACAAAGGTGGCCTAGCAACAGTCCTAGGGAATTTAGACCAGAAGAATTACAGACCCATAATCCTGACCAGCCTCATCTGTAAGGCCATGGAACATATCATTATGGACCTCATAAATGAAGACATAGGTGACCTCCAAACCCTGTATCCTACCCAATTCTGCTTCACGAAGGGCAGATCCTGCCTGTTAAATCTGGTGGATTTTTTTGAAAGTCTGACCAAGGCCATTGATGAGGGCAAATCTATGCACACAGCATACCTCAACTTGGCAAATGCTTTTGACACAATCCTACATTTAGGCATTACTGATAAACTTAGCAAAACTAATGTAAACCCCTCCACTGTAAGATAGGTTGCTAACTGGCTCACAAACCAGACAGACACTATTAAAGTGGGTGACTCCACATCAACCAGCACAAACCTGTTACCAGTGGGTGCCTCAGGGGTCAATGCTGGGCCCCATACTGTTTGGTATATATTTCTCAGAAGTTCAGATCAAAACTAAAGGGTTCTGGATGACCAAGTTTGGAGACAGATACAAAATAGGTACAGTCATTAAATCCCCAAATGATGTCAGTATACTCCAGGATGGTCTCACATAGACCAATGACTGTTGTATTAGTCACAGTGTCAGAGTGAAGGTAAATAAATGCATCATCATTCCCTTTGGCACAAACAATGTCCCTTCACTCTATCAAATCAATAACAATACCCTAAGTATCCATGAAGTGGTAAGGGACCTGTGATCACAGGTTCACCGTGACCTTAACTTCAACAACCATGTGTCTACCATTGTAAGGAGAGCTTTCCACATAACTCACTGATTAGTAAAGGCATCACCTCAAGAGCAAAAAAAAGTTATAAACCCTCTATACTTGGCACTTATCTGGCCCATAATTGAGTAAAATGACCCATTTGATATGACTGTACTAAGCACTTACAGCAATTAGAGAGACCTCAGAGGTTTCTAACAAAGAAGATCAAGGGCCTTCAGCATGTGCCTTACATGGACCGACTAGAAATCCCTGTCACTATACTCTGTATCATATAGACTTCTTAGGGGAGAGTTATGTCTGGCCTATAGAGCAACCCAAGATCCAAACTTAATGAACTTACTGCATATCCATAAAGCAAACGGGTCTAGAGCTACCCATTTCAGGGACTTAAATATGGCCTGTAATTTAAATAGGACATGCTGGAGGGACAAATTTACCTCCCAGCAACTGCCACGTCTCTGGAACAGGCTACCAATGCATGTGAAGCCTCTATGACACTGTTCAAGAGGAACCTGGATGAATGGATGGGGCACCATAAAGTCTTACCAGGGATAATGCCCACAACCCTCCTAGACATGGGCAGTCATCACTAAATGCAATCTTGGCTATTGAGTAGTACCTAAACTGTATTACATTGTGTTGAAACGCCTAGGCTTAACATGACCTCTGGGGTGATAGCCTAGTAATCTCCTATGATCCTAAGATCTTTGAAGACTGGGTGAGAGTATGTCTTCTGACATTCAAGGCATTCACCACAGAAGCTTTCATCTCCTTTCACTATTCCCAGTCAGTAAAACTTGTCTAAGATACATACTTTGAGCCTCTCCGTTTCCAAGTTGACCTCTTAGGACCTAACTGTGTCCTAAAGTGATAACTAATTTTCTGAAAGACTTGGACACTAATAGTTGACATGCTACTTTATGTCTACCCTTACCTGCTCTATATAATAATTCATGTTGTGACTTAAAGCATGAGTAACAAGTGTGAGAGTTCTGCATAGTTTGTTCCTCTACAACTATACCTATATTTTTCTTTGGTCTGTTTCTAGTGGCATCTTCTTATTATGAATCTTTAAAGTTTATCTGGCTATCCTGGATGTCAGACAGCTTTGCATTTCCCTCAAGGGCAGTCTGTTGTAAGATACAAGGCACTGCTCCCTTTTCTATCAATTCAGGCACTGGGGTGTCTGCGTCTAACTCTGCCCCTAAAGAAGACAACTCATACCAATATTCCTTACTATCAGTTTATATTTCTACCTTAGTAGGTTTTTCTAGCTCCTGTAGTTTATAAAAATGGTACACAGAGCACTCTTTAAGTTTTCTGTGTTTTGGCTCAGCACAAATGCATCTCATGGTCTTCCTTGCTGGTTAGTTGTTTAATTTTTGGACCTGTCTTTGGCATTGCTATAAATATGACGACTGCCATAATTTCCTCAGCTGCAGCAGCACTGGTATGTAGCAATTGTTCCACATTTGTTGTCATGGCAACATGATAAACAGAAGAGCACTGCACACAAAAGATTTCAGCACTATCCACAGGACTGTTGCAACAGTTGTGTGCACAGAAATACTGTATGTCTGAGTTTGTGTGTGCATGTGGGGGGGGGGGGGGGTTGTAGGTCATGCACAAATGGAAGTTTTAGCTCAAGGCATTATGTGATAAAATACCTCCACTGCAGCAGACAAAGCTGATATAACAATGCAAGACAGATTAACAGACATGAACAAGTGATTTCATTAAATATAAATAAAGTGTAAGGATATTCTCAAATAATTCATGATGCATGACAAAATAAGTTAAAGTACCTTTAGATACTGTCCAATACAGAAGGGGCACATTCTCTCTGATAGTCTAAACATCTGTCTTTCTTCTGGATTTCTTTGGTAAAGAAAGATATCCACCTCTTTTTTGGCGTCTTCCTCCAGCTCCATCTCTGTACTTTGCAGTGCCTCACCTAGAACTTCTTTAATGGACTCACAATTCTAGTAACTTTCTAAGTTTATAAAAGCAACACTTATAATGTGTTCCTATGTTTGGACCAGATTTTCTACACAATTGATTAGCTTTTTTAATCAACAAACCGATGAGAACCTCTTCATTTCATACACCAAGATTCCTGCCTTTATTGAAAATAAAGGTTTATTTGCTTCACACTTCTAACACAAACTGTTCTATTCACAAAAGTACAGTAGCAATTAAATGTACAATATCTGCATTATTTTGTTACAGTTTTACTTATTTTGTTATCCCTCTTGGAGAGAACCACATCTCCATGGTACTACATGGAAAGGGCCTATATCAATTATTTAATGCAAATTACATCAATAATTGATATATTAAAAACAAAAATAATGTACTGAAAACAAAAGGATATGTTCAACCTGATAAGACCATTAAAGCAAACTTAAAATGACTAAAACAGTGCTTTGCAGGATGGCATGTCCCACCATGTTCTACTATACTACCCCCACACCTGCTCCTTATACATATCCAGTAGTATTCATTGCACATGTTTTGCTTACTGTAACTACACAAGAGGGAAGAAAGGGGCATACTAGGGGAGTTAATGAGATACACAAATATACAGAATTTTGGAAGAGGCGTAAAAATAAAAAGGAAGCATAGAAAATGATGTGCAGGAATATTATAGGGATATTATGTTCCAGAAACTGAATATGAAAAAGATAGGGAGAGAAGATAAGTGGTATGAAGATATAATGGAAATATTTTGTTAAAACGTTCCATGAAATATTGAAAAACGTAATACAAAAAATGACATAGGAGATTTAGAGGGACATGGGAATGGATACAATTTATGTGGAGACTGATAACAGGGAAACTGCCAGTGAGAAATGAAATATAACCGAGAAGAAGATGAAGAAGAGAGAAGATGAGTTATGTGTGGGTGAAGGAAATTACATAAGTTTTTTCTAAAGTAAAAAATGTTTTATGAGATTTGTGGAGCAATAGCTTAAGAAATTAGGAAAAATGAATTGGGTGGAATGCAAATGAAAAATATTAACATTTATATAATAATATATGGAAAATCTATGACAGAAATGTAGCTAGGGCATATATGCCAATTATCTGGATTATATGGAAGGTAGAAAATGTATATAATGAGAGGTGGGATAGAAAGAAAGCAATAAAGAAAATACAATTGTGGTTAATGGCAGAAAGGTTGGGGAGGTGTGTCTGTAGTGTGGGTGTTAGGAAAGAAAACATCTGTATATAAGTCATATATATGTAACAATCACCAATCACACACACAAACACACAAACACACACACTTGTGTGTGCGTGTGTGTGTGTGTGTGTGTGTGTATGTGCACTGAAATAATGTGCATATGCATTCAATAACAATGCAACAGAAATCATTGCAAGTTGCTCCTACTCTTTTGGGTAAGTGCTGTGGAATATTTTACAGTCATCAGAGCTACCATGAAATCAGATAGATGGGACCTAAATTTAATTTATCATCAGATAAATGGGACTCTCAGTAGTGGAACCCACACCCTCTTTTAATGCATTGCTGACTTACTGATGGAAATATCCAATTACCTGGTGTGGGAATTGAACACACAGCCATTTGATCTTCCTGCATTAAAAGCCAGAGTGCTAACTCCTGCATCAATAACATTGAGAGAAAAAGAAACAAAACTGAAATAACTGTTCAGTAATATAATGCACAATAGGAAAAATATAATCAGGTTAACACAGATTCATAATTTTAATGCAGAAATTAAAACTCACAACCGACACATTAAAAATGGCCAGTACCTCAATATGTGACTCCTAAAGACTGTCTTCTAATTTCAGTTAGTCTTTTAGAAGGTTAGCAAGCTGAAAAAGAGAAAGCATTAATACAGCCAATAATGCTTTTCAGAGTCTTTATACAAGTAAGTGTTGTAAAGGTCTATGAATTGTTCTGAGTATATTATAGATAAATGAAATGCATTAACACCTCAGGTGATATCTCCAAGGATTATGCCTAGTTAATGCAGACATCCTCTGATTGTCTTTATGTCTTTAAATGGCAGATAAGGGTCACAAACCAAACAATTAACTGCAAGGGAAAATGCTATATTTCTGTATAAAATGAAAGAGTGCTAGTATTTTAAGAACTTATGTCTTGTAGAAAATCCTACTGAAGTAACTTTATCAATTTAATCTGACTTTTTATTTAAATGACATTGGAGCTGTGATACAGAAGGTCATAAATTTAATGTAAGGGAAAATAAATTATCAAACATACATTCACAGCTTGTTCAATGAAGTCACTTTTACATCTGCAGAATGACCACTTCTGTAAGAAGCCATGACAAAAATAAATGCACATGAAGCCTTCTAGAGTTGTAAATTATTTTACGAAAGAGACTAAGTGACATTTTTAACATGTTGGCGGTTATCTCTTTCTTATGAAATAATGTACTATTTAAGATGAAACCCCTAGTCAGTTAGAGTTATTACAAAACAGAAGAAAACAATTAAAATGTCAATAAAATAAAACAATAATGTCAGATGCACAGTTTTAAAGCCATGAGATACCATTTTAGCAAGTGTCATTTATCTATTTAAATCGATATTACTTACACTATGGAAAGCAGAAATAAGCTATGAATGAAAAATGCATTATTGTCACTCAAGGTTCAATAGTTTATCTGTCTTTCTATCTTTTTTCCCCAATTTTCTATAAGTCCAGGATGCACACAAATTTGCTTACAATGTCTCAAACCAATAGCTCCAAAAAGCCAAAACATTAAACTGTCCAAATAAAACACTTCTTCAAAGTAAAATAATAAAAGCAACTCGCACCAGAGATATAGACTTTCATAGGTTCATAGGTTCATACTAGGCTATCTGCCCTAGGGCATTTATAAGCCTAGCCAGAGTGTGTATAGCTTTCGCCACCCATTTTAAATTAATTTTGCTATGCCTTTTTTTGAGGTTAGTATACTGTGCCTCTGTCTAACAGTGACACAGAAGTGATAGCCGGGGTAAACCTACGATCTCCCATCCACTCATCAAGATTCCTCTTGAAGAAAGTCAATGTGGGACTCTGCCTAACCTGGACTGGGATATTATTCCAGAGTGAAGGGAGCCTCTGGGTTATGAATCTGTCCCGCCAGCATGTCCTATTTATTTCAGTGCTGAGGTTCAAGTCTCTCGAGCGCGTAGCTCGATGGGATTTGGATTTTCTGAGGTGCAGCATGCCCATTAATTCCGGGTTGGACATGGCTTTATACGTCAGGCACAGATCGCCTCTGAGCAGGTGGTATGCCACTGAGTACAGCTGGAGTTTCTTTAACCGGGCAGCATATGGCATCTGTTTGAGCCCTTTGATCCTCTTGGTGAGATACTTTTGGGGTCTTTCTAGTTGCTGCAGGTGTCTGGTAAGGTACATCCCAAAAGGGGCATTGTACTCAATTATGGGCCTGATGAGGGATGAGTAAAGAGGTACGATAACCTCCCCTGATCTAGCTGTGAATCCCTTCATGATTAGGTGGGCTATATAAAATGTTTTTCTAACCACTTTGGCCATGTGGTTGTCAAATGAGAGATTGCTATCAACTTGGGTCCCCAGGTCCCTAATGACTTCTTCTGTACTTAATGGATCACCACCTATGTGGTAAATTTGTGGGCACTTTGTTTTTGCCAAAGGGGATGACTATACACTTTTTGGCATTTAGCTTGAGGCCATGGCTCTGGCACCAGTTGCCTGTTTCTATGAGGCCCTTTTGGAGGATGCTTGTGTCAGCTGGAGAGTTGATTATGGTGCCCAGTTTGCAGTCATCTGCAAACTTGGTCAGCCACAGTCCTTCCGTGTTGGCCTGTACCGAGAAATATATACCGAACAAGAGAGGTCCCAGGACTGAGCCTTGTGGGATGCCACTTGTAACTGGTTTGGAGTCTGACATGGCTCCAGCAATTTTAACCATGTGGGTTCTGTCCTTGAGCCAGTTTGCAACCCATCTAGTGACATAGGGGTTTATATTTAAGCTGGTGAGCTTATCTATAATGCCCGAGTGGGGTATTGTATCAAGGCTTTTGCGAGGTCCAGGTAGGCTGTGTGGACCACCTTCCCCTCGTCAATGGCCTTGGTGACTGTTTCAAAGAAATCGACCAGGTTTAAGAGGCAGGATCTGCCCTTAACAAAGCCAAACTGGGTAGGATCCAGTGTCTGTAGGTCCCCAATATCTTTATTTATGAGGTCCATGATGATCCTTTGCATAGCTTTGCAGACCAAGCTAGTCAGGCTTATGGGGCGATAGTTTCCAGGATCCGTTGAGGCACCACCTTTGTGGAGAGGGACCACTGTTGCTGTACACCACTCTTTGGGTACATATCCTGTAGTAAGGCTAAGATTGAACAGTAGTTTTATGTTTGGGTTTAGCTCTTCTTGGAGTTCATGTAGGATGCAGCCTGGGACACCATCTGGTCCCATTGATGCTGTGTTTTTTGCTTTGGAGAGGGCGGCTCTTACCTGAGCATCTGAGATGTCAGGGGGGCAGCACTCTGTTGGGATATATATTTGCCCTTTTGGTGGGGAGGGGGGGAGAAGTTTGCACTGAACCTGTCAGCTAGGATGTTGGCAATGTCTGTGGGCTTGGTGTATTTTTGTCATTTTGGACTAATTCTGAGCATATCTGGGAATTCCCACCCAGGTTCCTAACATAACTAAAGAAAGCCTTGTGATTATCCTTAGTGTCCTGTGCAATTTTTCTCTTGAAGCTGGCCTTAGACGATTTTATGAGTGCCCGTAGTTTTTTGCTAATACTGATCAGAGATGCCTTCCCTTTTGGGGTTTTGCTCTATCATGTAGTAGCTTCCTCCTTCTATTGTATAGTTTGTTTATGGCTGGGGTCCACCAGACAGGACATCTGCCTTTGGGGGATTGGGTCTTGGTTTTATTTGGGATTGCATGATCCATGCATTCCTGAAGGTGTTCATAGAATGCGTTTATAAAGGATTCTGCGGTCTGGGCAGATTTTCCACAAGCCCGGGGCTTTGAAGGATTTCCTCGGTTTTGAGGCGTGTGAAATTTGCTTTAGAGAAGTTTTTCACTGTGGTTTTCTGGGCAGGGGGTGGGGTCGGGATGTGAATATCCAGTGAGATTAGTTTATGGTCTGATCTTACCAGTGAGGGATACACTTCTGGTCTATAGCATAGTGTCCCCATGTTGGTGATGATCAGGTCCAGTATGTTTATCCCTCTTGTGGGAGTGGTAACAAGTTGTTCCATAGCATTTGAGTTTATAAATTCTAGGAACCTTTGGGCTAGGGTGTTGGAGCTAGAGTAATGCTCCCAGTCTATGTTTGGGTAGTTGAAGTCGCCCAATATAATGGTGTTTGGAGAGACCTTCATATTTTCCAGTATTCTCAGGAAGGCCAAGTGGGGTTCCTGTGTTTGGGAGGGTGGTCTGTAGCAGGCTATAAACTGGAAGGCAGTTTTACCCACAGTTAGTTGCACATGGATAGTCTCTGCTGCTTCGTGCTGTGCCACCAACCTGGAGGTGTGGGTATCTTTGACGAATATTGATACTCCCCCTTCTTTTGTGGTTCGGTCCAAGTTTTGGGGCCGAAAAGCATGGTATGAGGTATAACCTGGTAGTGCTGGGGTGCTCTCGGGAGCCTTGAACCAGGTTTCTGTTACTGCACAGATATCGATGTTCTCCATGCTAAGGAGAGTTTCGAGTGCGTGCATCTTGAGGTTTAGACTTCTGGCATTGATTAGCATTACTTTTAGTTTCTTATCCCTTGTGATACCTATGGAGGTGGGTTTGTCTTTTGAGCCTTGCCTAAAAAAGGCACTATGGGGGTAGCAAGAGCCTTTGCCAATATCTGAAAGCCCAGGGGTGACAGGTGCAAGTCATCCCTAGCGAAGCATTGTGGCTTGTCGAGCATGTCATCCCAGGCTGACAGGCATTGGATCCCCTTTGAATGACACCAACACTTAAGCCAAATGTTGAAAGTGATCATCTTGTCTTCATATTGTGGCATCATTCTTGGTGAGGGTAAGATGCTACTCAAGATCAGGGTCATACCAGCCTGGGCTACATGCTCAGAGAGCTCCTCTATGTCTCTTTTCATGTAGTCCAGGGAGGTACGTCTCAGGTCATTCACACCAGCATGGACAATGACTGAGTCATATTTGTACTTGCCTTGGAGTGACCTGAGTGCTTGTGTTATGTGGCGGATCCTAGCGCCTGACAGGCAGCTCACCATGACCTTCTCCTTGTTCAGCCTGGTGAGTCACCTATTACAAGTGTATCAGGTGTGTTGTTTAGCCTTAAGGGCTATGACTGTTCTGCACACTGGCTTTGTGAGCTATGTGTTGCACGTGTTTTGTTTTGGGGTAGCGGTTGCTTGGGTGTCTGCTTTGGAGGTCTCTGCTGCTTAGGCAGATTTTTATTTAGAGCCTCCGAGTATGTTTTTGTGTGTTTATGTGTTTGGTTTGTTGTCGTGGTAGGTCTATGTGAGACTGGAATTGTAGTGAGTGTGGTTTCCTTCTCCTCCTGACTGGTTACGCCAGTACTGAGTTGAGAGAGCTTAGCCTCCAGTTTGGCTATATGGTTGCATCTCTCACATGTGTTGGAATTTGTTGGGAGGAGGAGAGGGTTGTCTGTGTACATGAGGCAGTTGTAACATTGCCTCAAGATTCCCAGATTCACCAGCTGGACCGAGAGGAGATTGACAACTGACCTTTGGACATGCTAGAATAGTATTGGGAATTCCTTTATAATTGAAAAAAAAGGCCAATGGGGAACAAGGTACTCACAGGGAGTTTGTGAGGGTGTAGTGCTTTTAATTTTTTAGAGATGACTTATATAATTGCTTTAGTGAGCAAGTGCCAGGTAACTTAAATGCAATGTGTTACAGGTAACTTAAATGCAAAAACGACAAACAGTAACTTTCTTTCAAGTGAAACAAGGAAATAAGTACAGTAAGCAATGCAGATATCACTAGGGATCCACAGAAGTGCTAAAAGGCCGCATTTTAGGTGGAATTAGTGTTTCAGGGAAATAAACAAACACCAAGCATACAAATAAAGCTAGATTCAGCAGGCCTGGATCTAGTCTATGCTACAGCAAACAAGGTGTATCAATTTCAGTAAAAAACAGAATATGCAGGCACTATAAGCCTCTAACCAGAAATTCCCTGCTCAAAAGGGCAGAGTCCAGCCTCTCCTCCCACAAGAGTACAGACCGCAATCCTTCTTAACGTAAAATAACTGGCCTGAAGCCCAAGTGCTTAAACCAGAACTAATACACTTTTAGAATAACAGACACTGAGCTCTCAATCAGCAGTTCCTAACTTAGAAGGATGTAAGCTACCTGTCCTGCCACCACAGTGCAGGCCACAAACCTTCCTAATGTAAAACAACTGGTCTGAAGCCCAAGTGCTTAATCCAAAAGACTTAGAAATGATAGCTACACTTTAATCAAGTTACTACCAGCAGTAATAAATACAACTGAATACTTTAAAGAATGCCTGGATTAGTGCTCAAGTTATACAAACAAAGCTAGATTCAGCAGGCCTGGATCTAGTCTATGCTACAGCAAACAAGGTGTACCAATTTCAGTAAGAAGCAGTTCAAATATGCAGGCACTATAAGCTTTAACCAGAAATTCCCAGCTCAGAAGGACAGAGTCCAGCCTCTCCTCCCACAAGAGTGCAGAACACGAACCCTCTTAATGTAAAATAACTGGCCTCAAGCCCAAGTGCTTAAACCAGAATGAATACACTTTTAGAATAACAGACACTGAGCCCTCAATCAGCAGTTCCCAACTTAGAAGGATGTAAGCTACCTGTTCTGCCACTACAGTGCAGACCACAAACCTCCCTAATGTAAAACTGGTCTGAAACCCAGGTGCTTAAACTAAAAGGCTTACAGTGAGTTACACCAAGCAGTAATAAATACAACTGAGTACTTTTAAGATGATGCAAAAGCAAAATAAAGTAGGAAAAAACACAAATACAGTAAAAGCAGATACATTTTTTTTTTTTTTTGGAAAGAGAGAAAGGAAAGAGAGAAAGGAGTAGCAGAAACTAAGCTGATTGGCCTTCTCAAATGCTCTCCCTGTACTGGGTAGAATGAGGTAATGACACTAGACTGGGAGGAGGGTCCCAGATCAAATTTACACTAGGGGAGGGCAACTGCAAAGCCACCAACTATAAAACACTATACCAACAGGGAAGGAGGGTGGGAAACAAACAGCAGAAATGTTACTCACAGCTGAAAAGCAGCAGTGAGCTTTTAAATGAAAGGTTTAAACAGCTAAAGGAGCCACTAGGAAAAAAAAAGAGTTTAACTGCAACAAGTTATCATAAACAAACAACCCAACAGATGCTTAATAAGAGTGGGCGATTTACAGTTAATACCTCACACACAGTGAAACTAGCTAGAAAAAATACACAGTACACAAAGTGCTATAAACAACAAAGAAATAAAGAACAAAATAAACAAAAAGCAGGATACTTAATGTTATATATTGTAGCTCCGAGTTTGTTGAGTGTCCTTCCTTCGATCAGCTCACTGTAAAATGGCTGAACACTCACAACTGAGCTTCTTAGGTAACAGAAAGTTGAAACCTGAGACAGCTTTTAAGAAAGAAATCTCAAAAGAACCAATGAGGTGCTTAGTCTAAGCTGTAGTCCAGGAGACCTCAGTCAGCCAATGACCTCAAACAATTCTCTCTCACTGAAATGCCTGATGGCTTTGGCTAAAACAAGATGTCCCTGAATTATGTGCTCAGACACACAGCCTCCACAAACACTAGGCCCAAATACAAGCCTGAATATGGAAATGCTACAAATATCCCCACTACTTAGAACAAACTGCAGAAATGTTACTCACAGCTGAAAAGCAGCAGTGAGCCTTTAAATGAAAGTTTTAAACAGCTAAAGGAGCCACTAGAAAAAAGAGTTTAACTGCAACAAGTTATCATAAACAAACAACCCAACAGATGCTTAATAAGAGTGGACAATTTCCAGTTAATACCTCACACACAGTGAAACTAGCTAGAAAAAATACACAGTACACAAAGTGCTATAAACAACAAAGAAATAAAGAACAAAATAAACAAAAAACAGGATACTTAATGTTTTTTTTTTTTTTTTTTTTTTTTTTTTACTTAATGTTATATATTGTAGCTCCGAGTTTGCTGAGTGTCCTTCCTTTGATCAGCTCACTGACTTCATCAATTGTGAAGAAAGCTTTTCTTTGTGATTCATTTGCTTTTATTATTGAACTTTGCGAATAAGAAGTGGGATTCTCAGAGAGTTGAAGAAATTAGACAGGAGTATAAGGAGATGAGGTGCATGGCAAAGAGAGAGGTGGCAAAGGTTAAGGATAAGGCGTATGAAGAGTTGTATAAAAGGTTGGACACTAAGGAGGGAGAAAAGGGCCTGTACCCATTGGCTAGACAGAAGGACCAAGCTAGTAAAGATGTGCAGCAGGTAAGGGTGATAAAGGATAATGAGGGAAATGTACTCACAAGCGAGGTGAGTGTGTTAAGCAGAGGGAAAGAGTACTTTGAGGGGCTGATGAATGAAGAGAATGAGAAGGAGAGAAGGTTGGATGATGTGCGGATAGTGAATCATGAAGCACAGTGGATTAGCAAGGAGGAAGTAAGGATAGCTATGAAGAGGATGAAGAATGGAAAGGCTGTTGGCCCATATGACATACCTGTGGAAACATGGAGGTGTTTAGGTGAAATGGCAGTGGAGTTTTTAACTAGATTGTTTAATGAAATCCTGGAATGTGAGAGGATGCCTGAGGAATGAAGAAAAAGTGTGTTGGTACTGATTTGTAAGAATAAGGGTGATGTGCAAAGCTTTAGTAACTACAGAGGGATTAAATTGATCAGTCACAGCGTGAAGATATGGGAAAGAGGAGTGGAAGCTAGGTTAAGAAGGGAGGTGATGATTAGTGATCAGCAGTATGGATTCATGCCAGGAAAGAGCACTACAGATGCAGTGTTTGCTCTGAGAGTGTTGATGGAGAAGTACAGAGAAGGTCAGAAGGAGTTGCATTGTGTCTTTGTGGATTTAGAGAAAGCATATGACAGGGTGCCTAGAGAAGAGTTGTGGTATTGTATGGGGAAGTCAGGAGTGTCAGAGAAGTATGTAAGAGTGGTACAGGATATGTACGAGGGTAATGTAACAGCGATGAGGTCTGCGGAGGGAATGACAGATGCGTTTAAGGTGGAGGTCGGATTACAGCAACGATCAGCTCTGAGCCCTTTCTTATTTGCAATGGTGATGGACAGGTTGACAGACGAGATCAGACAGGAGTCCCAGTGGACTATGATGTTTGCAGATGACATTGTGGTCTGTAGTAAGAGTAGGGAACAAGTGGAGGAGACCCTGGAGAGATGGAGATATGCTCTAGAGAAAAGAGAATTGAAGGTCAGCAGGACTAAGACAGAATATATGTGTGTGAATGAGAGGGAGGATAGAGGAATGGTGAGGATGCAGGGAGTAGAGGTGGCAAAGGTGGATGAGGTTAAATACTTGGGATCAACAGTTCAAAGTAATGGTGAGTGTGGAAGAGAGGTGATGAAGAGAGTACAGGCAGGATAGAGTGGGTGGAGAAGAGTGTCAGGAGTGATTTGTGACAGACAGACAAGTACCAGTAACAGTGAAAGGGAAGGTCTACAAGAGGGTAGTGAGACCAGCTATATTATATGGGTTGGAGACAGTGGCATTGGCAAAAAGGCAGGAGTCAGAGCTTGATGTGGTGCAGTTGAAGATGTTAAGATTTGCACTGGGTGTGACGAGGATGGACAGGATTAGGAACAAGTATAATAGAGGGTCAGCCCAGGTTGGGAGGTTTGGAGAAAAAGCCAGAGAGGCAAGATTACATTGGTTTGGACATGTGCTGAGGAGGGATGCAGAATATATTGGGAAAAAGATGCTAAGGATTAAGCTGCCAGGTAAGAGGAAAAGAGAAAGGCCTAAGATAAGGTTTTTAGATGTGGTGAGAGAGGACATGCAGGTGGTTGGCGTGACAGAGCAAGATGCAGAAGACAGGAAGAAATGGAAACAGTTGATCTGCTGTGTTGACCCCTAATGGGAGCAGCCGAAAGAAGAATTGTACTTTGAATAAATGTTTTTTTGAACAGCTCAATGTTTTTTCTTAAGTCCATGTAAAGTAATTAAAAACAAAAGCAGAATAGTGGAAGCCAGGTGGTAAGTCCTCCGTTTCTGGAATAACGATAAATAAACCAAAGAGGTAAGCTCTAGCAACGAACAGAGCCAGGCATATATAAGTTCCAAACTCCAGGTAAAATCTCACAAAATAGAACTACAAAAACTAAAGTTCAAATTGTAGACAGACTGCAGGCGCAAAAAATCCAACTGGATACAAAACCATATAAAACTCTTTTATTGTAGTCAACAGGAGGTAAGCGCTTTCACTATTCAGTTTCATCAGACCATGAAATAACTACCAACATAACCACTATTTAAAACCCAACCAATTAAGTTGCATCCAATGGTTCAATCACAGCAATCAAACAATTAAAAATACAACAGAGCAGTTAAAACTATCTTTGTGGAAATGCTTTCATAAAAATATAATATATATATGTATATCTCCATGTCCAATACTTAAAACGAACAAAATATACATAATATATATAATGTATATATAATGCAAATAAAAATAAAAATAAAATACATAAAAGAAGACATGAAAATACAATTTCCACTTACTAAACAAATATAATACACAACAGAGAAAGCCTGCTAACTTGTAAAGCCTCCTTTTCTTTAAAATAGTCTTAATGGAGGCCCTTTCATTCAACCCCTTGCCCCTGTCAGCACAGAGCATGATGATCCAACAGGCCTTTCTATGTTCTGTATGTGTATGCAAATCACCTCCCCTAATACTTGGATTAATACTCTCAATGACTCTAAAAGTAAAAGTGTGGGACGTCCCAGACTCCAAGATATGTTTGGAAAGTGCATTATGCAATGAACCCTTCCTAATGTGGTGTAAATGCTCCCTCATCCTGTCCTGTAGGACCCTGTTGGTTTTGCCAATATAGAAGGAGCGGCAGATGGTACATTCAGCCAAATATATCACATGGGGGGTCATACAATTTGCAGAGGCATGAAAAACAAATTCTTTACATAAATCAGGATGAAAAAGGAATTCAGAAGTGTTGATGTAAACACAAAAACTACAATTACCACAAGGTAAGGTAAGGCCAAAACCTCAGGTACAATGCTATGATTATTATCATAGCACAAGAGTCTTTTCAAGTTTTTACAATTCCTAAATCGAAATGTCGGTCTATCACCCACAATCCTGCGCATATTATCATCCACTTGTAAAATAGCCCAAAACTGACTGAAAAGCCGAGTGACATCCCTGTGGTCACTAGTGTAAAACAGAGGAACTTTAACCTCTCTAATGTTTGAAGCCATGTCCCTACCAACAACTACTTCTGGTAAGGGTCCAAAATAAGGACTCGCTGTAGTCAGTCTCAGTTGAATTAGGTCTGACCATTGCTTCTCAATCTCGGATGAGGTATAACCTCGTGCCAATAACTTACATTCCAAATTATTAACCTCTTTCAAAAAAACAGGTGTAGTGGGGTTCAACCTGGAAGCCCTTATCCCCTGACATCTGATCAAATTTTTGCAAATATAACCAGGGTGCATACTAGATCTAAACAGAAATGCATTTCTATGACAGGTCTTATGGTAGACCCCTGTATTAATAATATTGCCTGGTAACTTCTCAATATACAGGTCCAAAAACTTAATATGATCAAATGACCAAGAAAAAGTAAATTTCAAACAGTCAATCAAATTATTTATCATGTCATGAAACGCTATCAACCTATCAACAGGGCCTCTCCACAACAAAAATAAATCATTGACGAAACGTCGATAAAACAGTACATGCTCCCTGAAGCCCTGGGTGGGGAACAAACTATTGTTCTCCCAATGTGCTAGAAACATATTGGCATAGCTATTGGCACATGATGTGCCCATAGCTACGCCATGTTTTTGAAGGTACATATCACCATTGAATGAAAAAACTTTATTTTCAAGCACCATCTCCAAGAAATAACAAGTCAGATCTACCTGTGCCGGAGTATATTCACTATGTGACAAAAGATATTCATGCACATACTGAATACCCAAACTATTGGGGATCATTGTAAACAAAGATTGAACATCAAAGTTGACAAAAATGACATTCTCAACATCACATGTGGAAGATATGCACTGATAAAGATCTAATAAAAATTGTTTTGAATCCTTCAGGACCACATGATTCAAATTAATGACAGGTCTTAGCACCTTCTCAACATATAAAGAAAGCGGCTCTGTGACCCACCAACCACCTGCCACAATGGGTCTCATTGGTGGATCAGTGCGGTGCTTATGGATTTTGGGGAGGCCCTGTATGATTGGAATTAAAGGGTTGACAACCTTCTAAAATTAAAAAACATCTTCCCTAACTAAATGTGTATGAAAAACCTCTAATATGTATTGACTGACCAAGGACACCACTCTGTGAACATCATCTAATGTAATTCTCTCATAAAAACTGCCATCACTTAACATAGAGCACATAGACCGCTCATAATGTGACCTATCCATAATCACTATAAGGCCACCTTTGTCCGCTGGCCGAATGACTACACACTCGTTATCCTGCAGTGCTCTCACGGCTGCCCTCTCAGCATAAGACAAATTATTCTTAGAATGTCTATAATGATTATCACGAGTGTCATAAAAATTAAGCACTTGGTCTTCAGTCAGTTTCAGATATGCTTCAACAAGGGGATGATTATTAGGAACATAACTACTTGGTTTCCTAAGGCCAGTTGGACCATAAACACCCATACCTGAAGATGGTCCATCATTGGCATCACCATAAATCAAATGTAACATAATGCTTCTGCAAAAAAACTCAGATCTAAAATAGTATCAGAGAGCTTACTCCTACTAGTTGGAATAAAGCTCAGACCTTTAAGTAGGACCCGACTCTCATCTAAAGAGAGCTCATAATTAGAGATATTTAATATCAGTGAGTCGGTGCCCTCCCCCACATCTTCTTCAGGGTCTGGGACTGACTCAGTTCGCCAGACAGTTTGCGTTTCTGGCGTCCGCTGCTTACTTATCTCGGACACCCTCCCCCTCTCTCTGATCGAGCAGGTAGAGAAAAAGGGAGATCATCCACATTCCCACTCCTTAAAACATTTAATGAATCAATATCAGTCAGAACAGTGCCTCGCCAGTTGGGCCTAACAACCCTCTCCGACTTGTCAGCACCATGATTATTATGAACAATAATATGAGGGTATAAACCACTCATAGATGGCACCTCTGAGGGTAAATCACCATTATTCCCCACGCTGGATATCAGAGCAGGTTGTACGGACTTATGTACTATCCCCTGTTCCTTAACATTACAGTTTCTATCCACATTAACACTTTCACCAACCCCAATAACATTATTAGATGTAGTTGCATCAGCAATAGCATTCTTCAAGAGTAAACAATCTTGAATATCACCAGAGACAGAGCCCACCGACTCTGTCACAAATTGATTAAAAGCCACAGTCTCACACATTCTGTTAACCTGAACCAATTGGTTAACTGTGCCATGTCCATCCACACTCTGTCCAGAACGCGGCCACATAAATACATGCCCTGTCCTAAAATCATTAATGTCATACAAAATCTTAGTCTTTTTTTGATAAATCAATTTCCGTTCAAACATGGCAACGCAGTCTAACAAACTCTCAAACAATGGATTCAGGACATCCACTCTATAGTTCTTAAGAAGGGCTTCCTGCCTCTCTCGTAGAGACTCTTTCAATTTATTCTCTTCAGGACAAAAGTGCTCAAGTAACAGGTGCATATAACTAGCGCTTACCTCTAGATTCAGTTTCTGCCACCGAACAAATAAATCAGGATTCTGTGCTCCCTGATTAGGCATGTTAAGCACACATAAGCCCCGTGGTACAATTTTCTTCTCTAAACAAATCTCAAAATGTAAGCATTGCACCTGCACCCTTTTAAGTTTCAAAAAGTCATGCTCAATACCTTCCATTGTCTGTTGAAGGGCCTCCAGATCTCCTGCCTCATGTAACACATCATCACCGATAGTAGGAACATCAAGTTGCCATAAACAACTCCTTTCTCTCTGCAAATACAGAGAGAATCTCTCTGAAAATGGAGCCCCAGTTCCATTCATCTTGGCACTCAACTTGCCATTTGGATTATAATCAAGTTCAATGGAAGACAATTGTTCCTATGCCATGTCCACACAGATAACCACCAGAAATATGACTATAGCAATAAAAACAAAAGCAGAATAGTGGAAACCAGGTGGTAAGTCCGCCATTGCTGGAATAACGATAAATAAACCAAAGAAGTAAGCTCTAGCAATGGACAGAGCCAGGCATATATAAGTTCCAAACTCCAGGTAAAAACTCACAAAATAGAACTGAAAAACTAAAGTTCAAATTGTAGACAGACTGCAGGCGCAAAAAATCCAACTGGATAAAAAAACATATAAAACTATTTTATTGTAGTTGACAGGAGGTAAGTGCTTTCTCTATTCAGCTTCATCAGGCCATGAAACAACTACCAACATAACCACTATTTAAAACCCAACCAATTAAGTTGCATCCAATGGTTCAATCACAGCAATCAAACCATTAAAAATACATAAAAGAAGACATGAAAATACAATTTCCACTTACTAAACAAATATAATAAACAATGGAGAAAGCCTGCTCACTTGTAAAGCCTCCTCTTCTTTAAAATAGGCTTAATGGAGGCCCTTTCATTCAACCCCTTGCCCCTGTCAGCACGGAGCATGATGATCCAACAGGCCTCTACATGATCTGTATGTGTATGCAAATCACCTCCCCTAAAAGTAAAAGTGTGGGACGTCCCAGACCCCAAGACATGTTTAAAAAGTGCATTATGCAATGAACCCTTGCTAATGTGGTATAAATGCTCATTCATCCTGTCCCGTAGGACCCTGTTAGTTTTGCCATAGTGGGTGGGTCACAGAGCCGCTTTCTTTATATGTTGAGAAAGTGCTAAGACCTGTCATTAATTTGAATCTTGTGGTCCTGAAGGATTCAAAACAATTTTTATTAGATCTTTTTCAGTGCATATCTTCCACAAGTGATGTTGAGAATGTCATTTTGTCACCTTTGATGTTCAATCTTTGTTTACGATGATCCCCAATAGTTTGGGTATTCAGTATGTGCATGAATATCTTTTGTCACATAGTGAATATACTCCGGCACAGGTAGATCTGACTTGCTATTTCTTGGAAATGGTGCTTGAAAATAATGTTTTTACATTCAATGGTGATATGTACCTTCAAAAACATGGCGTAGCTATGGGCACATCATGTGCCAATAGCTACGCCAATATGTTTCTAGCACATTGGGAGAACAATAGTTTGTTCCCCACCCAGGGCTTCAGAGAGCATGTACTGTTTTATCGATGTTTTGTCGATGATTTGTTTTTGTTGTGGAGAGGCCCTGTTGATAGGTTGATAGCGTTTCATGACATGATGAATAATTTGATTAACTGTTTGAAATTTACTTTTTCTTGGTCATTTGATCATATTGAGTTTTTGTACCTGTATATTGAGAAGTTAACAGGCAATATTATTAATACAGGGGTCTACTGTAAGACCTGTCATAGAAATGCGTTTCTGTTTAGAT